>NC_088882.1:12167174-12411599 GCF_032884065.1 Artemia franciscana
GGAGGAGTTTTTCATGAGGGGAGACAATTTTTCCTGGAGGGGGAGCCAGATTTCCCAGCATTATTTGAAAAGTGGCTAAAAGTTAAATCGAAAAACGTCAAGTTTTTTCAACTGAAAGTGATGAGCAAAATTAAAACTTAAAACGAATAGAAAATATTCAGTATATGACTCCTCACTACCTCGCTCTTTAAGCTAAAGTTTAACTCTTTGTCTCTATGATTTAAGAACGTCTTTTGAAACACAAGGAAATTTAATTAGAGAAAGGAGTTTTTTTTTAAGTAATAAAGAGCCATACATCTTCGATGTTTTTTTTTTACAAGCCATACTTTAAAAGTCATGTGCCGTTTAATGTAACATAAACTCATTCAAACGTTTCTATTTTTTCGTTTTTCTTATAAATAAAAACTACGATGTTTACACTATAAAAGTTATCTGTAATGCAAGACTAGCCTTGTGATATTATTTTTTGTTGTGCTGTTGTTTATATTATGACCAATAAAAATAACGCAGCTCAAAATACAGTTCGTTTTCAGTGAAACGGAAATGGCGCTCTGGCTGTTAAAAGGGTTAGAAGATGGTTGACTAACTCCTGCAAATTTCTGTTCTTTTGAAGTTTGACTTGATTATTCATTTTAATAATTGTTCGTTGCATTGTTAGTTTATTCATCTAGAGCAGAAGCTTTTTTCTGTTCATTTGATGTGATTATTCATTTTAATTTCTGTTCGTTTTGGGTTTCATTTATTCATTGATAATAATTTATGTTCGTGTTGAGTTTGAATTATTATGTGATTTTTTTTTACTTGTTTTTTACTTTTCTTTGAATATATTTTGGGAGATGTTTATTTATTCATTATATAAAAATGTTAAGTTTTATCTGAAGCAAATATTTTTTTTTTACAGAAAGCTCCCCAAAAATAAGAAGAGGGTTTCTACTCTCTTTGTGGGGGGGACGCTACTAAACATAGATATCCTCCAAAATCTTTTGCACAGGAAGAAGGACCTATGGCTCTAACTCCTAAGAAATTTCAATATTTTCGCCAGCACCGGTCCCATTTTTAGAAATAATTCCATTATAGCGGTAGTTGTCACATATCGAATGAGTAAATACCATGTATGGCTCTGATTGCAAGTTTAAAGGTTTATATTAAGGTTACATTTAAAATATTAGGTTTTCTATGAAAAATAAAGAGTGAATTTATAACTCGATGAAAAAATAAAGAATGAATTTATAACTCGAAACGAGCAAGAGCCAACTTACGTAATATGTCCAAGTTAAAACAAGCAAAAACTACAATAAATAAACCGATGAAACCCGAAAAGAACAAACATCACAATGAAAAATGAAGCCAAACACTTAAAAAAAGCAAACAAAATCCAAAAAACGGTGGCTTGTTGGCCCCTCAAACCACCAAAAAGCTACAGTGTCGTTACGCTTTACTTAAAAATAGAAAAAAAAAATGTTTTTGTTTCAAATGAAAGTGAAGAGTGAACTTAATCTTCAAAGTAACAGCGATTGTTCTGTATACAGGGGGGGGGTTCAACTTCCCACTCTTCGCGCTAAAGCCTTATGACGCTTTGAAAACAACCCTTATTCCATTTAAATGGCCCTTGTGTCTGAGGAGTCTCTCTTGAACGATAAGAACAAAAAGTGAAACTGAAGTGCAAAGAGCAAGAGTTGAGGAGGGTGCAGCAACACTAATACATGAAAAAACTTCTACCTCACTAAATGGCATTCCTTTTTCTGCAATTAGGACTAAGTAAAGCTCCTACAACCATCCACAGAATGAAAAAAAGAGTAATTAAGTTATTTCAGGTTTTTATCTTATAAAGATTTTCTGAATTAGTTATTACGATTAAATTCAGAGTAAGAAATGTCTCCTAGATGGGAGCTATGTGAGGTAAACATCCTAATAACTAAAAGTAATGAAAATGATTATTATTGTGCGGGTACGCTTAGCCCACCGTACTCCGCTGCTTATAGCTAGGATTCAGCAGAATTAAACGGATTGCCAGAGACTAGTTCCCAGGGACTAGGAATATGTTAAAAAATGAGTGCGCAATAGGACACTTCCTTAGTAAGATCTTTCTACATTCTTAGTTTCAGAGGAGAATTTGAACAGACAAGGCAAGGCATAAAGACAAGGCATAAGGTAGGCAGCAATAGAACTATAAATTAGTTTATACTAAATCCCTTATTTAGTATAAACCTCCTTCAATGCAAATATGCGTCTTGTTTTACCATGATGTTGGGATTGATGAATGAATCCTATAGTCTTGGCTTTTGTTTTTGATTTCTTGTTCGATATTTTTTTTTGATCTGATATTCTTAGTTTAATTAGAGACTGATTTCTATTTCTTTGTGTTTTTAGTTGACCTAACAAGTTCCACTTAAGTTTCTTAGGTTGTAATAGTGCTTTAATATCTTTTAATAAATATTTCGATTCGTACTAAAAGATTGTCAATATACCTTCGTTAATTTTACTGTAATTATTGGAACAAAACCGCAAGACTAAAATTAAGCTTAAATAAAAATTGAACAATAACTTAAGAAAACTTAAGAAAATGCAGTAATCGAACTTATTGTTGACTTTGTAAAGAGGGAGAGAGGAAGTGATTTTCATATTTTTTTTTTATTCAGTATTTAACCCTTAGGTTATAGCACTTTTAAATCTAATTAGAATTTATTAATGTTGGCTAAGGCATAAGTTTCTTCATATGACCTAACTATTGTAATAAAACCAGACATATTCTAAGCGCATGCATTAGAAATTTTCATGGTCCACAAGTAACTTGAGATATACGTTTTAGCCGTTTTTTGCCGTTAAATTTTAATGTAAAGACTTTCGTGGCAGTTAAGGCAGCTGTACTAATTGAAATAAACCCATATTTTGTTAAGGTTTTCTCCCTTTTAAATAAATTCCTTTTAAATGCATATATAACAATTTATTGCCTCACAATAACTTTTGATGCCCGTAATCTATTTACTTTTTGGTAAAGCAAAACCGAAATTATAGTCATTTGGGTGTTCATGTTTAGTTGGTGCAAATAAGTTTTGGCATTGAAATTTCTGTTTTTCAATTCTTTAAAATTGATTGATCATGATATTCCAGTATATCTTTGGTGTCTGATCCTTCCTTTAGACAGTCCAAATTTCAGCCACTAAATTTAGCCCCTTCTAATTTTTTTAGACCCCTCCTAAATTTTCGTGAATTGATGCGAGGGATAGTGTCCCTAGCATTGCCCCCTCAACTCCTGTTTGTAATTGTAAATTGTATAATCAATTTGATTAAAAATCTTTTAATTTTATACCAGCACCCCAGGCAAGAAAATCATTGGTCAGTTTTTTGTGAAGATACATTGCGTAATTGAACTGGGATAAGAGTAAGACTGATAAGGATTTTAGGAGAAAGAATTAAAAAAAATGTTAAACGCTACGTAAATTGTTTTAACCTTTTTTAAGTTGTATAATTTTAAATTCTTTCTTCTAAATTTCTGATAAAATTAATTCTAGTTATTTTAACTTCATAAAAACTGCCAGTGATCAATTTTTAGGGTCTATAATCTGTTAAAGAGACAGTAATTTTCACTTTTTTTTTTCATTAATTCTGGTCCAAGACAAAGCACCTGCCTGGAATTGTACCATAGTTGACACAGCCTAGCCGATATTACTTCCTGATTCATATCTAGTGATGAACCGATTAGAGTGCATAATATCTATTGAACATGTCGTATATGCAGTCCGATAAAACATGAAGCAATACCGTGAAACATGAGGCTCCATCCGCTTTTAATTTCCATCAGAAAACTTCAATTTTTGAAATTAATTTTCGTTCGTTTTTGGTTTCATATACATAAACAATAAACGAATTATTGCGTGTTAGTAATTTATTAGATTTTTTGACTGCTAAAAAAATGGATATCTCAAAATTTTGATCGGTCGACATTGGGGAAAAATGGACATGGGAGGGGAGCTAGCTGCCCTCCAATATTTTGGTAACATACAAGTTTTAAAAAGGGATAGAAGTAAAACAAAAGTAGAGTTTATTAAAAAAGCTGTTATATATATATATATATATATATATATATATATATATATATATATATATATATATATATATATATATCTATATATATAAAAATAAGTTGTCTGTGTGTGGATCTGTGGATGGATCAGGTGACGTCACCTGAAAAAACTGGATCAGGTGACGTCAAAACTGAAAAAACTAAAAAAAGGCAAAAACTACAAAAAAAACTAAAAACTAATAAAAAAAATAAAAAAGCTAAAAAACTAAAAAAACTAAAAAAAGGCAAAAACTACAAAAAAAACTAAAAACTAATAAAAAAGCTAAAAAACTAAAAAAACTAAAAACTAATAAAAAAATAAAAAAGCTAAAAAACTAAAAAAACTAAAAAAACTAAAAAAAGGTAAAAAACTAAAAAAAACTAAAAACTAAAAAAAACTAAAAAAAAGGAAAAAACTGAAAAATAAGCTTAAATAAAGGTAAAAACCAATAAAAAACTAAAAAAAAAACTGAAAAAACTAAAAAAGGCAAAAACTACAAAAAAAACTAAAAACTAAAAAAAAAACTAAAAAAAAGGAAAAAACTGAAAAATAAGCTAAAATAAAGGTAAAAACCAATAAAAAACTAAAAAGAAAAAAGGAAAAAACTAAAAAAAATTTTCATCTAAAAAACTAAAAAAAACTAAAAAAGGTAAAAACTAAAAGAACTAAAAAAGAAAAAAATAAATGACGACACTCAAAGAGCAAGCGACCAGGACAAAAGGAATGTTCGATTAGCAATCAACAAAGCACCGGGACACAGGGAGTATAAATGAAAAAAGCTAAAAAACTAAAAAAACTAAAAAAAGGCAAAAACTACAAAAAAAACTAAAAACTAATAAAAAAAATAAAAAAGCTAAAAAACTAAAAAAACTAAAAAAACTAAAAAAAGGTAAAAAACTAAAAAAACTAAAAACTAAAAAAAACTAAAAAAAAGGAAAAAACTGAAAAATAAGCTAAAATAAAGGTAAAAACCAATAAAAAACTAAAAAAAACTGAAAAAACTAAAAAAAGGCAAAAACTACAAAAAAAACTAAAAACTATTAAAAAAAAGTAAAAAAGCTAAAAAACTAAAAAAACTAAAAAAACTAAAAAAAGGTAAAAAACTAAAAAAAATAAAAAATAAAAAAAAAATAAAAAAAAGGAAAAAACTGAAAAATAAGCTAAAATAAAGGTAAAAACCAATAAAAAACTAAAAAGAAAAAAAGGAAAAAACTAAAAAAAATTTTCATCTAAAAAACTAAAAAAAACTAAAAAAGGTAAAAACTTAAAGAACTAAAAAAGAAGAGAAAGCGACCAGGACAAAAGGAATGTTCGATTAGCAATCAACAAAGCACCGGGAAACAGGGAGTATAAATGACGACCAGAACATAAGTAAAAAAAAAAAACTAACAAAACTAAAAAGAAGGTAAAAACTACAAAAAAACTAAAAAGAAAAAAAAACTAAAAACTAATAAAAAAACTAAAAAATCTAAAAATCTAAATAAACTAAAAAAGAAAAAAAAAAGGAAAAAAATAAAGGAGAAAAACAAAACTAAAAAACGAATGTATATACAGACCGGGACACCGGGATACAAATGACGACCGGGACACAGGGAATATAAATGACGACCGGGACACAGGGACACAACTACAACGGGGACACCGGGGGAAACAGGGGGATATAAATGACGACCGGGACACCGGGACAGGGAATGGTCGATTAGCAATCACCATCAACAAAGCTCAAGGGCAATCATTAGAATCATGAGGTATAGATCTGAATACAGATTGTTTTCCCATGGACCATTATATGTTGCATGTTCAAGAGTCGGTAAACCTGACAATCTATTTATATGCAAAGACAATGGGACAGCAAAGAATGTTGTATATTCGCAAGTTTTACGTAGTTAAAACCATATATATATATATATATATATATATATATATATATATATATATATATATATATATAGATATATATATATATATATATATATATATATATATATATATATATATGTATATATATCTATCTATATTCACAGGTGGGACATAGGGACACAACTACAATGGCGCGTAACTATTATGGCGCGTAACGACTTACGCGCGCGCGGGGGCTTGGGGGGGGGCGCGAAGCGCCCCCACCAACTAGGTGTTGGGGTGCTAGTCAACAGCTAGTCTATATATATAAAAATAAGTTATCTGTCTGTCTGTGGATCAGGTGACGTCATGTTTTTGTGTTGACTGACGTCATGAAATTAGTTGTCGTCATTTTTGCTTTGACGGTGACGTCATTAACGGTATTTAAGACATTTGTTCACGGAAAAATGTTTAATTGTAAAATGACTGAAGAACCTACAATGGCAACAGCCGAGGAAGCTGCTCAAAGAGTTTATGCCAAAAAACTTGCTGCTGATAGAGAAAGTAAGAAAAGAAAGCGTTCCGAGGAATCACAAGAACAGCAAGAAAACAGGCTTGCGGCTAAAGAACGCAAAACCGCGCAGTTAGATGAAAATCCACCTGGACAGCGAGAGTCAAAACATATCAAAACTGAAAATGATAGCGATGATGATTGGGTTTGGGATTTTGACTTGGATAAGGTCATCAATGCCTACCAGATTTAAGTTAAAAAAACAAAGGTTCGTCGATATGTACTTCATAGTGACGCTGAAAAATAAAGAAGAAAAAGAAAACTGAAAAAAGAAAAAAGGTAAAAAACTAAAAAAAAACTAAAAAGAAAAAACACTCAAAGAGAAATTACAGACCGGGACACAAATGACGACCAAGACAGAGGGAATATAAGTGACGACCGGGAACCTCAAAGAGAAATTACAGACTGGGACAACCGGACACAAATCACGACCGGGACACAGGGAATATAAATGACGACCGGGACACAGGGACACAACTACAACGGGGACGCCGGGGGCACAGGCGGGATATATAAATGACGACCGGGACACAGGGATTGTTCGAATAGAAATTACAGACCGGGACACCGAGACACAAATGACGACCGGGACACCGGGACACAGGGAATATAAATGACGACCGGGACACTCAAAGAGAAATTACAAACTGGGACACCGGGACACAAATGACGACCGGGACACAGGGAATATAAATGACGACCGGGACACAGGGACACATCATTAGAATAATGAGGTATAGATCTGAATACGGATTGTTTTTCCCATGGACAATTATATGTTGCATGTTCAAGAGTCAGTAAACCTGACAATCTATTTATATGCACAGACAATGGGACAGCGAAGAATGTTGTATATTCGCATGTTTTACGTAGTTAAAAACATATATTTATATCTATCTCTATTCACAGGTGGGACACAGGGACACAACTACAATGGCGCGTAACGACTTACGCGCGCGGGGGGGCTTGGGGGGGCGCGAAGCGCCCCACCAACTAGGTGTTGGGGTGGCGCGAAGCGCCACCCCAACAGCTAGTATATATATATATATATATATATATATATATATATACATATATATATATATATATATATATATATATATATATATATATATATATATATATATATATATATATATATATATATATATATATATATATATATATATATATATATATATATATATATATATATATATATATATATATATATATATATATATATATATATATATATATACTAGCTGTTGGGGATATATATATATACATATATATATATATATATATATATATATATATATATATATATATATATATATATATATATATATATATATATATATATATATATATATATATATATATATATATATATATATATATATATATATATATATATATATATATATATATATATATATATATATATATATATATATATATATATATACTAGCTGTTGGGGTGGCGTTTCGCGCCACCCCAACACCTAGTTGGTGGGGCGCTTCGCGCCCCCCCAAGCCCCCCCGCGCGCGTAAGTCGCTACGCGCCATATTAGTTACGCACCATTGTAGCAGTGTCCCTGTGTCCCACCTGTGAATAGAGATAGATATAAATATATGTTTTTAACTACGTAAAACATGCGAATATACAACATTCTTCGCTGTCCCATTGTCTGTGCATATAAATAGATTGTCAGTTTTACTGACTCTTGAACATGCAACACATAATTGTCCATGGGAAAAACAATCCATATTCAGATCTATACCTCATTATTCTAATGATGTGTCCCTGTGTCCCGGTCGTCATTTATATTCCCTGTGTCCCGGTCGTCATTTGTGTCCCGGTGTCCCAGTTTGTAATTTCTCTTTGAGTGTCCCGGTCGTCATTTATATTCCCTGTGTCCCGGTGTCCCGGTCGTCATTTGTGTCCCGGTGTCCCGGTCTGTAATTTCTATTCGAACAATCCCTGTGTCCCGGTCTGTAATTTCTATTCGAACAATCCCTGTGTCCCGGTCGTCATTTATATATCCCGCCTGTGCCCCCGGCGTCCCCGTTGTAGTTGTGTCCCTGTGTCCCGGTCGTCATTTATATTCCCTGTGTCCCGGTCGTGATTTGTGTCCGGGTGTCCCATTCTGTAATTTCTCTTTGAGGTTCCCGGTCGTCACTTATATTCCCTCTGTCTCGGTCGTCATTTGTGTCCCGGTCTGTAATTTCTCTTTGAGTGTTTTTTCTTTTTAGTTTTTTTTTAGTTTTTTACCTTTTTTCTTTTTTTAGTTTTCTTTTTCTTCTTTATTTTTCAGCGTCACTATGAAGTACATATCGACGAACCTTTGTTTTTTTAACTTAAATCTGGTAGGCATTGATGACCTTATCCAAGTCAAAATCCCAAACCCAATCATCATCGCTATCATTTTCAGTTTTGATATGTTTTGACTCTCGCTGTCCAGGTGGATTTTCATCTAACTGCGTGGTTTTGCGTTCTTTAGCCGCAAGCCTGTTTTCTTGCTGTTCTTGTGATTCCCCGGCACGCTTTCTTTTCTTACTTTCTCTATCAGCTGCAAGCCTGTTTTCTTGCTGTTCTTGTGATTCCTCGGAACGCTTTCTTTTCTTACTTTCTCTATCAGCAGCAAGTTTTTTGGCATAAACCCTTTGAGCAGCTTCCTTGACTATTGCCATTGTAGGTTCTTCAGTCATTTTACAATTAAACATTTTTCCGTGAATAAATGTCTTAAATACCGTTAATGACGTCACCGTCAAAGCAAAAATGACGACAACTAACTTCATGACGTCAGTCAACACAGAAACATGACGTCACCTGATCCACAGACAGACAGACAACTTATTTTTATATATATAGATATATATATACTAGCTGTTGGGGTGGAGCTTCGCGCCACCCCAACACCTAGTTGGTGGGGCGCTTCGCGCCCCCCAAGCCCCCCCGCACGCGTAAGTCGTTACGCGTCATATTAGTTACGCGCCATTGTAGTTGTGTCCCTGTGTCCCACCTGTGAATATAGATAGATTTATATATGTGTTTCAAACTACGTAAAAATTGCGAATATACAACATTCTTGGCTTTCCCATTGTCTGTGCATATACAAAGCCGTATGTACTAATAATGACGTCATATGCAAACGCTCTTTTTACAAACAAACAAACATGCATACACACAACTCGTTTTTATATAGATAGATAGATAGATAGATAGATACAATACAAATTAACTGCGTAAAACTTGCGAATATACAACATTCTTCGCTGTCCAATTGTCGCTGTATATAAATAGATTGTCAGGTTTACCGACCCTCGAACATGCAACGTACAATTGTCCATGGGAAAAACAATCAGTATTAAGATCTATACCACATTTTTCTAATGATTGACCTTGAGCTTTGTTAATGGTGATTGCAAATGCTAATCGAATTGGGAATTGCAATCTTTTAAATTGAAAAGGCAGATCCGTTGGAATCATGGAAATGCGAGGAATAAGAACAGCCTCACCCTCAAAAGGCCCTGTCAAGATTGTGGCCTCTATTAGGTTTTCCATTGTTTTTTTTACGGCAAGTCGCGTGCCATTGCAAAGCTTTGGTGGGTTGATATTTCTTAAAAGTATTTTTGGTACGCCTATTTTTAGTTGTAGCACGTGTGGTGGAAACCTTGAAAGATCTATGGAATTTAAAAATTCAGATGGATAATTAACCGCTTCATTTGGTTCCAAAACTGTGTCGACTGACCTGTAAAGGACTGCCTGGTCTCGAATCTTGGTCAAAACAATATTGTTTATTTCGTGGACGTCTATATTTTTGGGTGCGAGAATCGCTCTTTCACTTAGCCATTTATTGTTTTTATAATTTTTTAGAATATTCGGAAATACTTTTTCAATCAATTCATTTTTGGACGTCACTAAATTACAGAAATCAGCAGGTAGTTGTATACGTCCTGAAATTGAGTCTACTGGGAGCTTTCCGTTTCCAATTGCCAGCAATTGATCTGAAAATTTTTGACCAGAGTCATCGTTTTGCAATCGGACACGCAAATTTGTAGTTAATTTTAATATTTTTACGTGTGCCCATAAATTAGAATTTTTCAGGCAAGCATTCATTTCGTCTGCAGGAGTTGATCTAGGTATTATAGGTAATGTTTGCCTAAAATCTCCCGCAAGCAATATTAATGTGCTGCCAAAGGGTTTCGAATTCCCTCTTAAATCTTTCAAGCATTGATCCAGAGCCTCGAGCGATTTTTGTGTGCCATTGTGCACTCATCCCAAATAATAAGTTTGCATTGCTGCAATACTTTACCCATCCCAGATGATTTGGAAATATTGCATGTGGGAGTTTCTGTAGAATGCAAATTCAGAGGCAATTTCAAAGCGGAATGAGCAGTTCTTCCACCAGGCAGCAATGTTGCGGCTATTCCGGACGACGCAATTGCCAACGTTATATCAATTTTTGATCGAATTGATGCCAGAATCAGTTTTATTACAAACGTTTTACCAGTACCTCCTGGTGCATCCAAAAAGAAAATTTCTCCAACGTTGTTATCGACACAATGCATTATCGTATCATAAATGTCTTTTTGTTCCGACGTTAACTTGGAAATGTTATTTTGTACATACGACAATAGATCACTCGTACTTTAACTTTGTTCACGATCCAATTCTACACATGTCGAAACAGCAGCGATACGGTTAGGTGAAGGCATTCCCAAATCCTGAAGAGGTTTGTTTGCCATGCGTACGCACAAATCTTCTATAATATCAATTTAACATTAAAGTGATAGCCGTCGGCTCCATCCCAAAAAATGATAGGATATTGTAGGGCATCGTAGCATCGATGAGTTTCAGCAATTCTTAACAACTGAGCGTTTCGCTTATGAAGAATAATATCTCGAGGTAAAACTGATCACCGACCCTAACGATTGCCACTTCGTCGATTGTTGGAGCATTGTATCTACGCACATGTTGGCCAGGAGGCGTTTTGTCAGCGGAAATAACAATTTTATGCGTATCAGTAGGCATCAAATCGATGGCTGTTTTGAACAGACGCACAAAATTATTATTTTCGTGGAAAATATGTTGCAATTGGGAAACGATTGTTCTTTCAACGTTGGGAGAAATTTCGCAACGTGCATTCAATTCAGAATTTCTATCACTGATGAAGTACAATTGTAAAAATTTATGATTCTCGCCTGAGAATGGTAGAAGGGACCCTGCTCTATGATAAATTTGTCCTTTTACTTTGAAAGTAGACATAAATTGATCTGGATTTTCGATTCGGGCTCCAAACGACGTCATTTGGAAACATGAGTTGTATTTTCTGATTTTTGACAAAAAACGCTTAGATTCTGACGTAGTTCCAGTAAGGAAAGTCTTCAATGGCTCTGGTGGTGCAGCCAATAGAGGAAGTTTAACTTTTCCTGAGGCGCAACACATTCCCATTGTTTCACCATTGAATTTCAAGGCCTTGCAATAGGGACAAATTTTTGACATTGTCCCGATTTGAACACATCTACTCAATCTATAATCATCGACTGGGCTGTACCTGAATGCCAGGCGATAACTTTCAGGTTGCTCTGATTCCTCGGCAAGCTTTCTTTTCTTACTTTCTCTATCAGCAGCAAGCCTGATTTCCTGCTGTTCTTGTGATTTCTCGGCACGCTTTCTTTTCTTACTTTCTCTATCAGCAGCAAGCCTGATTTCTTGCTGTTCTTGTAATTCCTCGGCACGCCTTCTTTTTTCACTTTCTCTTTTAGCAGCAAGTCTGCTTTCGCGTTGCTCTGGTAGCTCCTCGGCACACTTTCTGTTCTTTCTTTCTCTATCAGCCTCAAGCCTGTTTCCTTGCTGTTCTTTTGATTCCTCGGCACACTTTCTGTTCTTTCTTCCTCTATCAGCCTCAAGCCTGTTTCCTTGCTGTTCTTTTGATTCCTCGGCACGCTTTCTTTTCTGACTTTCTCTATCAGCAGCAAGTTTTTTGGCATAGACTCTTTGAGCATCTTCATCGGCTTTTGTCATTTTAAGTTCATCAGTCATTTTAAACTTAAACATTAATAGATTTCTACGTGAACATATATGTCTTAAATATCTATAATGACGTCACCGTCATAGCAAAAATGACGACAACTAACTTCATGATTAGATATCTTTAATGACGTCACCGTCATAACAAAAATGACGACAACTAATTTCATGACGTCAGCCAACACAGAAACATGACGTCACCCGATCCACAGACAGACACACAGACAGACAACTTATTTTTATATATATAGATAGATATATATATATATATATATATATATATATAGACGTCATGAAGTTAGTTGTCGTCAAATTTGCTATGACGGTGACGTCATTAATGGTATTTAAGACATGCGTTAATGCGTTCACGCTGCTAATAGAGAAAGTAAGAAAAGAAAGCGTGCCGAGGAATCACAAGAACAGCAAGAAAACAGGCTTGCAGCTGATAGAGAAAGTAAGAAAAGAAAGCGTGCCGAGGAATCACAAGAACAGCAAGAAAACAGGCTTGCGGCTAAAGAACGCAAAACCGCGGAGTTAGATGAAAATCCACCAGGAAAGCGAGAGTCAAAACATATCAAAACTGAAAATGATAGCGATGATGATTGGGTTTGGGATTTTAACTTGGATAAGGTCATCAATGCCTACCAGATTTAAGTTAAAAAACAGAGGTTCGGCGATTTGTACTTCATAGTGACGCTGAAAAATAAAGAAGAAAAAAAAACTGAAAAATGTAAAAAACTAAAAAGAAAAAACACTCAACGATGAATTACAGACCGGGACACAAATGACGACCGACACAGAGGGAATATAAATGACGAACGGGAACCTCAAAGAAAAATTTCAGACTGGGACACCCGGACACAAATCACGACCGGGAATATAAATGACGACCGGGACACAGAGACACAACTACAACGGGGACGCCGGGGGCACAGGCGGGATATATAATTGACAACTGAGACACAGGGATTGTTTGAATAGAAATTACTGACCGGGACACAAATGACGACCGGGACACTGGGACACAGGGAATATAAATGACGACCGGGACACTCAAAGAGAAATTACAAACTGGGACACCAGGACACAAATGACGACCGGGACACAGGGAATATAAATGCTATTTATATGCACAGACAATGGGACAGCGAAGAATGTTGTATATTCGCATGTTTTACGTAGTTAAAAATATATATTTATATCTATCTCTATTCACAGGTGGGACACAGGGACACAGCTACAATGGCGCGTAACTAATATGGCGCGTAACGACTTACGCGCGCGGGGGGGGGCTTGGGGGGGCGCGAAGCTCCCCATATCTATATATATAAAAATAAGTTGTCTGTCTGTCTGTCTGTCTGTCTGTCAGGTGACGTCATGTTTCTGTGTTGACTGACGTCATGAAATTAGTTGTCGTCATTTTTGCTTTGACGGTGACGTCATTCAAGATATTTGAGACATATATTCACGTAGAAATCTATTAATGTTTAAGTTTAAAATGACTGATGAACTTACAATGGCAAAAGCCGATGAAGATGCTCAAAGAGTCTATGCCAAAAAACTTGCTGCTGATAGAGAAAGTCAGAAAAGAAAGCGTGCCGAGGAATCATAGAGAAAGTAAGAAAAGAAAGCGTGCCGAGGAATCACAAGAACAGCAAGAAAGGAATCACAAGCTGTTGGGGTGGCGCGAAGCTCCACCCCAACAGCTAGTATATATATATATATTTATATATGACCGCCAAAAGCCTTAGCTTCTTCCAAGACAAAATACTTCTCCTAAATCCCTCCCCCTTTGGTATGACATCTTGGAAATATCAAAAATTGTTTGGAAAATTAAACCTTACTACCAATAATTATCAGTGGCATCGTGAAAAAATAGTTCAACTTTACATTAGAGGAAATTGTTTGGTTTGGATTTTTAGAATCACTTTTAACATAAGTACATCCTAGCCTCCTCTTCTTAATACTTGAATATAATCCTAGGCCATATACATATGCCTGTTGATCGTGAAACTTTTTTTGTACTATTTGGCACAAGGAAAGAAGTTGGTAAGAAATAAGTCCAATGAATGTTGCATACGAACAAAATCAGCAAACATTGCGTATAGGCTAAGGATATATCTAGGCATCAGAGGAAGACGAAGATAGTCGGAAAACGTTTAAACCAGAAGCGACTCTTAACATTCAATAGAAATTATATGAGTCTAATGTAACTAGATTTTTTTTTATTTCAATTTTTCCTTTAGAATAGTGGAAAGACTATACTTCTACTTAAATAAATTTAGAAACCATGCAAAATTATCATGTAGAATGAAAAAAGAATGAAATGAAAAATGAGAAAAAGAATAAGTACAAAAAGAATGAAGAAAAAGAATAAAAAACGGTAAAATCAGCTATCTCCTTGTTTGATATTCGACTATATCGAGGGATAGGAGGGAAGGGGAGTATTTAAATCAAAGGTTCTTAGACCCTTAGATCCTCCTGTGCCTCCAGAGGTGCCCAGGCAGCCTCCAGTCATCTCTCATGTGCACCGCAGCAAAAACATCTTCCTTCGTCGGTTGAAGGGAAGCATTTATGTTTCACAGGTCTCTCTGATAGGTGCACCTGAGTGTATTGCGCGGCCTGCCTTTTCTTTTTCCTTCGGGTTGTCTCTGGAATGTCGCTTTTAGGATCAGGGATTCATCCATGCGAAGTACATGCCCCAAATATTTCCACCGACGTGTCGTAATGACATCTATCGCTATGGGTTGTCCGGTTATCCGTCTTACCTTCTCATTAGAGATTTTTTGTGACCTTAATATTCTCCGGAGACATGCATTCTCGGAAGCTAGAATTCGCCTTTCTTGTGCGTTATTCAGATGCCAGGTTTCAGAAGCATGTAACAGGGCGGGGATTACGTTGCTATTGACTAGACGAAGTTTGAGTCGGAGGGAGAAACTCTGCGACCTCCATACCGATTTCAGTCTCTTGAATGTACCGGAGGTCTGCCGATGCGGTATGATATATCTTTTTCAGTACAACCCAAATTTATCACCGTGCTCCCAAGGTATTTAAAATCTAAAACCTGCTCAATGTGCTGGTTATCGCAACTCAGGCGCAAAAGTGAATCTGTCACTGACATACTTTTTGTTTTATCAGCGTTGATTCTTAGTCCGATAAGTCAGCCTCTGTCACATACAGCTTCTAGTAATTCTGGTTGTCTTTGTTTACAGGACTCAATGAGCGTGATATCGTCGGCAAAATCTAAATGCAAAAATCCCCATCTGAACTAGCTAAGACAACAAGTCATGTTATCCCTTTTTCAACTAAACACTCAAGTAACTCAATTCTCACTTATATCTTGCTTCAAAGAAACAATTAAGGGTTAACCATTCACAAAATAAAGGAAATCGTATTATTTTTTAGATGTAGGGCGGCTAAGGACTCTCTGTAGACATCTTTGATCATTTATAAGTTTGTGAAGGGTTTGATGGGGGAAGGACATTTTATTGTATCACAATTTTGATCAAAAATGAACCATAAGTGAGTCATTTCGAAAATACAATAGGAAAAAGCTAAAAAAACACGAGATTTCTATTGGATAATAATCGCAGGAAATGCAAAGAAACATAGCGTTAAGTTGAATGTGACACTACCTAACGTAAATTTGGCCTGTTCTCCCATTGAGGACTCAATTTGAAATTTCTGGGTTTTGTAATGAGCAACTGTGAAAAAAAAAAAACTTAATTAACCACACGGAGTGTCAGTTATTTCTATTTTAATCGTGCATTTATCTAATCATGGCTTTAGGGGAGACGCAATTTGAGAATTGCAAACAGTGCATTTGCAACAATTGCAATTGCAACAATTATGTTGCAAACTACAAATTTACCAAATATTGCTATGCGTTAGAGTAAATTGATACCCTATTTTGTTGTTTTGGCAAAACCAGTACAATTTGGTAAATTTGTTGTTTCACGCATATGAAATAGAGGAACAACCACAAAACAATTAGATTAATTGTTAAAATATTAAAATAAAAAATATGTTTCCAACTCGGACGAAATTTTTGAATCTTCTAAACTTGTTGCCCTATGCTAACCTTAATTAACAACACGGAGAGGCAGTTATTTCGATTCTAATCATGTTTACAGGGACTGGTTTTAGGGTAGACAAGATTTGAGAATAAATATTTGAATGGGAGTGAAAATTTGATAGATTATCTACGAAGGATTTTGGAAGGAGGCACTGAACCCCTGGATGTAGACCTTCTGTTGCGCAAAAAAGAAGTCACACCTAATTTAAGGTATTTCTACAATGATTCGTTATACATATTTTCTGTTTTGCAAAAAAAAGGAAAACAGAACGAGGCTTTGTTTTTCTTTGATCATGTTTGCAGCATAAAACATTTTTTGCACCAAATAGCGCCAATGCTGCTTTTATAAAAAAAAGAGTTTGAAGCCTAATGTATGTCAGGTGATTTATTTTAGAGGGCTTACACTTGAAAAGGAGTTAGAAAACGGAAAAAAAAACATTGGAATGAAAAGCTAAAATTAACCAAGGAATATCGTTTTTATTTACAGTCGTTGCCTTCTTCCAAACATTTTTGATCAAATTTAAGCCCAGGAAGTATTTGAGGTGGCAGACGAGGTTTTAGGAGGACACCAGAGGACAGAATGTTGATTGAAAGCAAATTATAATCAAGTTACACCAAAAATATAAGACGTGATATGAAAAACATTAGACAATGAAGGTATTTCAGTTTAGGGCGGTCTGGGGCACGGATTCAAAGGCCTCCCCTAGATTGTATACTAAGCCTAAACCCTTTCGGTGTCACTTGTTCAGACTTACTCTTTCAATCTGTATTTGTGTTTTTCTACAGAAAAGATATGAGAATTTTTTGGGCAATTAAATATATATATATATCTATATATATAAAAATAAGTTGTCTGTCTGTGGATCAGGTGACGTCATGTTTCTGTGTCGACTGACGTCATGAAGTTAGTTGTCGTCATTTTTGCTATGACGGTGACGTCATTAAAGATATTTAAGACATATATGTTGACGTAGAAATCTATTAATGTTTAAGTTTAAAATGACTGATGAACTCACAATGGCAAAAGCCAATGAAGATGCTCAAAGAGTCTATGCCAAAAAACTTGCTGCTGATAGAGAAAGTCAGAAAAGAAAGCGTGCCGAGGAATCAAAAGAACCGCAAGGAAATAGGCTTGAGGCTAAGGAACGCAAAACCGCGCAGTTAGATGAAGATCCACCTGGACAGCGAGAGTCAAAACATATCAAAACTGAAAATGATAGCGATGATGATTGGGTTTGGGATTTTGACTTGGATAAGGTCATCAATGCCTACCAGATTTTAGTTAAAAAAACAAATGTTCGGCGATATGTATTTCATAGTGAAGCTGAAAAATAAAGAAGAAAAAGAAAACTGAAAAAAGAAAAAATGTAAAAAACTAAAAAATACTAAAAAGAAAAAACACTCAAAGAGAAATTACAGACCGGGACACAAATGACAACCGGGACAGAGGGAATATAAATAACGACCGGGACACTCAAAGAGAAATTACAGACTGGGATACCGGGACACAAATCACGACCGGGACACAGGGAATATAAATGACGACCAGGACACAGGTATTTAAGAATATCCTTCAAAGACAAATTTTTAATTGTAAGAAGACCGTTGAAAGAGAAATTTCTAATTGTAAAATGACTGAAGAACCTACAATGGCAACGGTACCACCATCGAGGTAGATAACCAGTGGGTTTACGGCCAACCTACCATCTTCAAAGATACCACGATAAGAAGACTCTACACCGTTCACCCCAATCAACATGAATGCTTCTTTCTACGCCTGCTTTTGGTGAATGTACCCGGTCCGACATCCTTTGAGTATTTGAGAACTGTAAACGGTACTATACATGACACTTACCGTAGTGCATGCCAAGCTCTGAATTTATTGGAGAATGACCAATACTGGGATAACTGCATCAATGACGCGTGCGAAACGTCAACCCCAAGTCAAATTCGTGCACTTGCTCTCCATCAGCTCCTACAGAGCTATGGGAAAAATATAAGTCAAAAATGTCCGAAGATATACTCCATCGAAAACAGTTAGAGACGTCAGATATGACTTTTGATTTTACATCAGAAATTTATAACTACACTTTAGTTATTATAGAAGATTTGTGCGTACGTATGGCAAACAAACCTCTTCAGGATTTGGGAATGCCTTCACCTAACCGTATCGCTGCTGTTTCGACATGTGTAGAATTGGATCGTGAACAAAGTTACAGTACGAGTGATCTATTGTCGTATGTACAAAATAACATTTCCAAGTTAGCGTCGGAACAAAAAGACATTAATGATACGATAGACTCAATTTCAGGACGTATACAACTACCTGCTGATTTTTGTAATTTAGTGACGTCCAAAAATGAATTGATTGAAAAAGTATTTCCGAATATTCTAAAAAATTATAAAAATAATAAATGGCTAAGTGAAAGAGCGATTCTCGCACCCAAAAATATAGACGTCCACGAAATCAACAATATTGTTTTGACCAAGATTCGAGACCAGGCAGTCCTTTTCAAGTCAGTCGACACAGTTTTGGAACCAAATGAAGCGGTTAATTATCCATCTGAATTTTTAAATTCCATAGATCTTTCAGGGTTTCCACCACACGTGCTACAACTAAAAATAGGCGTACCAATAATACTTTTAAGAAATATCAACCCACCAAAGCTTTGCAATGGCACGCGACTTGCCGTAAAAAAAACAATGGAAAACCTAATAGAGGCCACAATCTTGACAGGGCCTTTTGAGGGTGAGGCTGTTCTTATTCCTCGCATTCCCATGATAACAACGGATCTGCCTTTTCAATTTAAAAGATTGCAATTCCCGATTCGATTAGCATTTGCAATCACCATTAACAAAGCTCAAGGTCAATCATTAGAAAAATGTGGTATAGATCTTAATACTGATTGTTTTTCCCATGGACAATTGTACGTTGCATGTTCGAGGGTCGGTAAACCTGACAATCTATTTATATGCAGCGACAATTGGACAGCGAAGAATGTTGTATATTCGCAAGTTTTACGCAGTTAATTTGTATTGTATCTATCTATCTATCTATCTATATAAAAACGAGTTGTGTGTATGCATGTTTGTTTGTTTGTAAAAAGAGCGTTTGCATATGACGTCATTATTAGTGCATACGGCTTTGTATATGCACAGACAATGGGAAAGCCAAGAATATTGTATATTCGCAATTTTTACGTAGTTTAACTCCTGCAGACGAAATGAATGCTTGCCTGAAAAATTCTAATTTATGGGCACACGTAAAAATATTAAAATTAACTACAAATATGCGTGTCCGATTGCAAAACGATGACTCTGGTCAAACATTTTCAGATCAATTGCTGGCAATTGGAAACGGAAAGCTCCCAGTAGTGGAAAGCCAAAAATGTTGTATATTCGCAATTTTTACGTAGTTTGAAACACATATGTAAATCTATCTATATTCACAGGTGGGACATAGGAACACAACTTTAATGGCGCGTAACTAATATGGCGTGTAACGACTTACGCGCGCGGGGGGGGCTTGGGGGGGCGCGAAGCGCCCCACCAACTAGGTGTTGGGGTGGCGCGAAGCGCCACCCCAACAGCTAGTATATATATATATATATATATATATATATATATACATATATATATATATATATATATATATATATATATATATAGATATATATATATCCTTTTTTTACCTCAGGGAAGCAATTCTAAAATCAGTACAGCCTTCACTGACTTGTTTATTAATGTATAGTGATAAATCCCATGTCCAGCTAAATAACACAAAAATTCCTTACAGGCTCGGCCCAGGCCCTCTGTAAGCCGGGCTCCGTGCTTTTCCCTCTTCCTGTCCCTACATTTTGGTGGCCCTTTACGTACTTCATTAAATACCTTCTTCTCAACTCTAACTGCTGGTCAAAACTCGCATTATTTGCCGTCTAACCATGTAACTTGAATTTAATTTTGCGCACACTGTTTATTTTTGTTTTTTTTTTAAACATTTTTTCCTTGTAAAATTTCAAAGAGCATAATATAAATGTAATAGACCACCGAAGAAACAGGGAAGGCATGACCAACAAAAAAAGGCGAGCAAAAGATAGATAAGGGGAGAAACAGAAAAGGAAGGAGAAAAGATAATGTAGAGATAAAGAGTGTGAGAGATGAAGAGAGAGTGAGAAGCAAAACATGTAGTAGGGGTGAATGATAATAAATTATTTTTCAGATAGCGCAATTAGTTAAGGACTCCCATATAAAACTGCGACTTACAGATTAGTCTCATACCAAATTAAGAAGTCTGAAAATTTGACCGTCAAAAATAAACTCATACATTCTTATCCTTTTCAGGTGACTGAATTAGACAATATGGAGTGCTTGAATGCAACATATATCATTTCTTCAGTGAATACTTCAATCCTCCAGTTACTTGATAACGTCTCGTATGACTTAATTGCTAATGACACTGAAGGAGCTGAGCGTGAAAATTGTAAGGATTTTACATTTTCGCACCCAATGTCTAACCCAGTAATTTTGTGGATATCACTGGTAAGTTCTTTACTTAACTATCACTACAAATCGTTTAGCTATCCCTAAATAATTTTTACCCTAGTACTAGTAGGTCATGTAGCTAAAACTTGCACTCACTGCAATTCATAAAACTGCACTCACTGCAATTCATAAAAAAATCAAAACATAATAGGAAATCAAAATAGCAACTATTCAACCTATAGGCTTTACGTTTTTTTTACAAAATAAAATAATAGTTGTAATTACATAGTTACAATTAAAGTCCTAAACTTTGAACGGAAATAACTCGAAGATTAAAAAAAACTGACAGAATGTATCAAAGTGTCACTTATAGATAAAATTAAAATAAAAAAATAGTAATAAGCGAAGGACACTCTTGGCTGTCACCAGAACAT
This sequence comes from Artemia franciscana, assembly GCF_032884065.1. NCBI lineage: Eukaryota > Metazoa > Arthropoda > Branchiopoda > Anostraca > Artemiidae > Artemia > Artemia franciscana. The sequence continues at coordinate 12,188,659 of NC_088882.1, forward strand.
TTCTTTTAATTTTTCCAGCCTGCAGAGGCCACTGGATCACTTAGAAAAACTGTTCTCAAAAGGACTGTAATATACATACCATAAACAGAAGTCTCCATTATTCCATTGCAGCTACTGTACAAGGTGTACACGCTTAAATGCTCTTAATTTTCCTGTGTTCTGCATGTCAGTAAAAGATGAGATTGTCTTGTTTATATATGCAATTTACATAAACCATTCATAAAGGCAATGGAAAAACAGTTAAGTTTGTCATAAGTTGCAATATAATGGTATTCGGTTTATTTTTCGGCTCCAACATATATCATAAATAACCTGATGTACATTTTTCCGATTTTAAGTCTAATTTTCGCTATACTTTAATGAATAGAAAAACTTGCTTCCCAATTCACATATAGCATTCATTCAGTTCACATATAGCATTCATTCAGTGAACATCTTAAACCGGATTTACCCTCACAAAGTGTAGATAAAACAAGAATGCACTCGAGGTAAATACTACTTTGCCTCGGACCGTTCATTTAGTGTTCAGCAAGGTTAATTTGCTGTCGAAATTTTTTTGGGTAGATTAGGATGCCAATATTACGCAAAATGAGTAATTAAAGGAGTTTTATGTGGTAGTATTGTGTATGTAGTACTATGTACAGTGGTATGTGGTAGTATTATGTAGTATGGTAGTATGTATGTAGTATTATGTAGTAGTATGGTAGTATTATGTGGTATAGTCTATTTTTTCTTGGAGTTCAATTATTATTTTGTATAATGGGAGGAAAGAGGAAGCAGGAAAAATATGTCGAGTTTTTTCCCACATCCAGTCCTATGGAAGAAATCTCATTGAAATCACTAGCTGATAGTTTGAGTCTAGTTTTACAGACTGTTAAAGAAAATTCAAATGAGCTGAATGTTAATTTCAAAGGATTAGATCAAAGGATTTATAAGATCGAAGAATCTGTATTGGAATCGAAATTCGAGGTGGAAGGTATTAAGCCTAAAGTGATCAGCCTTGAGGTAGAAACCGAAGATTTGAAGAGCCATATTTCAGTGCTGGTTGATGAAAATTCTTTACTGAAATCGCAGTTATCTAGCCTAAGGCATACAATGATGAAGCTGGAAAGTAAAGAAACGGATAAAAATATTCTAGTATGGAACGTGACAGCGATTGATACTGTAAACGCTGAGGCGATTTTTGATAGTATAATTTCGGCATGTCTTGGAATCCATCTCAAATAGACGATAGCTGATGTTAAGCCTTAAAAAAGCTGATAAAGGTTACCATGGAGAACAGGGAGCTGAAAGTGGCAGTTCTGAAACAGGTTCGAAATCTTCGTGAAAAACTATCATGGGCAATCAGAATGTTTTTTTATCCGATGATTTTCCCCCGTCTGTTCGAGAAGTTCGAAAAAAACTTTTAGCTATCCGAACCAGTATTCGTGAAAAAACAGGTTTTGAAACTTGGATTGCGAGATCCATACCACCATCTCTATGTATTCGTCGCCTTAAGGAAGGGCCAGTGGAGATGTTTTTGTTTGATTAAATCCCACCAGATATTAGTAGCCTGATTCAAACGCAACGACAGCGAAGGCAAGGAAATGGCCGGGGCAATTCTATGGACTGGATTACATGACTGAATATTTTTTTTTCTTTTTTTGTTTAGTGAGTTTGTGGAAGCCCGGACACTTTTTGTGTTTTGATTAGAAAAAAGTATTGCGTGAATTATTTGTTGAGTTAGTTTGGTCCGATACAATAAAAACAGTAATAGTGACTTATATAATGGTATCTTCTGCTACAACAAATATTGTGTCTTTTTTATTGTATTGCTATTTGTTTTTTTTTTTGTTTTTTGCACCAACAGTATAGTATTAGAACAAACCCATTTACTGTGAGTTTTAGTGCTTTTACTTTTCAATGGAAGAGGCATTGCGGAGGAGTACTCCTTGGTGTGAGGTCAATGTATGATAATGGTTTGTGTGATATTATTATTATGTTTGTGAATGAATGGTTTATATCACCAGTGCTGATTATTTGTTTATTTTTTAGTTTTTCCTTGTTTCTTTTTTCTTCTCTTTCCCTGGTTTTTCTTATTTATTCTTAACTTAATTTTATTATCATTATTTATCCATACCTTGATTGTGTTATTTTTTACTCTTCTTTCCTTATATTTTTTCCTTAAACCTGGGGTCTGGTGGGCTTGGTCGTGGGGTAGAACTGCCATCTACCATGAGTAGTGGCCAAGCTGGTATCAAATCTTTGGGGGATCGTTTACTTGATTTACAAAGTAATCCTTTAGATATTGAAAATATTATTAACAATTCAATTGGAAGTAGAAATCAGATGAATAATGATTCTAATACGGCTTTTAAAAGTAAGTATGTTTCGCAATTAAATGGTTCTGCCTCCTCTATACGAGATGATATTTTTTCTGTGTTTCATTTTAACATTCAGGGACTCTGCTCGTCTTTTGATGAGCTGAAACGGATCGTTAGTGATGGAATTCCTGATATTATAGGATTATGTGAAATTTTCCTGGATTCTAAAAAGGATATCCTTCTAGATATCCCAGGATATAGGATGGAGAGGCTGAATAGGAAACAGATGGCGAGAGGTGGCCTTATGCTTTATATTGGTGGGCGTCTTGCATATAATGTCCGAAATGTTTTGAGCAGAAATGAGGAAGGAATCTTTGAATCCCTATTTATTGAGATTAAATCAATGCATAAGTAGGCCTATTTAGTGTGGGTTTGGTTTATAGGTCCCCCAGTGGATCTATTCCTTCGTTTTTGAAAATTCTGGAAGAAGTATTGGACTCAGTCCAAAAATATCTGTGTGAACTAATCCTTATGGGTGATTTTAACCTCAACCTGCTGGATCAAAATTCTGCTTCAACTACTGATTTTTTTGTCAATGATGCTCTCTTCGGGAACTCTACCTTCAGTTTGTATACCAACCCGAGTTACTGAAACACAAGCGTCTCTTATCGATAATATTTTTTCGTCACTAGATGTCTTAGATAATTTGGTGCTGGTTAGTGATATTTCTGATCATTTTCCCGCTATTTCCCGATATAAGAGTGCTGATCAAGCGCAGCGTATAGCATCACCATCTAATCTCCCATTTTTCCGTTATGGTGATACTGAGCTAAGTCTACTTAATTCTCGTCTGGCTGATGTACCATGGAGTAGTTTGGTTTCTAATTCAGATTTTAACCACTCTTTTGATTCCTTTTATTATTTAGTTAAAGACGGAATCCTGGAAATTTGCAATCGGGCTCCAGCCCGATTGCAAAAAGGAAGCTAGAATTCGCCTTTCTTGTGCGTTATTCAGATGCCAGGTTTCAGAAGCATGTAACAGGGCGGGGATTACGTTGCTATTGAATAGACGAAGTTTGAGTCGGAGGGAGAAACTCTGCGACCTCCATATCGATTTCAGTCTCTTGAATGTACCGGAGGTCTGCCGATGCGGCATGATATATCTTTTTCAGTACAACCCAAATTTATCACCGTGCTCCCAAGGTATTTAAAATCTAGAACCTGCTCAATGTGCTGGTTATTGCAACTCAGGCGCAAAAGTGAATCCGTTACATAAAACATACTTTTTGTTTTATCAGCGTTGATTCTTAGTCCGATAAGTCGGCCTCTGTCCCATACAGCTTCTAGTAATTCTGGTTCTCTTTGTTTACAGGACTCAATGAGCGTGATATCGTCGGCAAAATCTAAATGCAAAATTACCCATCTGAACTAGCTACGATAACAAGTCAGGTTATCCCTTTTTAGACTAAACACTCAAGTAACTCAATTCTCACTTATATCTTGCTTCAAAGAAACAATTAAGGGTTAACCATTCACAAAATAAAGGAAATAGTATTATTTTTTAGATGTAGGGTGGCTCAGGACCCTCCGTACACATCCTTGATCATTTATAAGTTTGTGAAGGGTTTGATGGGGGAAGGGCATTTTATTATACCACAATTTTGATCAAAAATGAACCATAAGCGATACATTTCGAAAATACAATTGGAAAAAGCTAAAAAAGCACGAGATTTCTATTGGATAATAATCGCAGGAAATGCAAAGAAACATAGCGTTAAGTTGAATTTGACAATACCTAACGTAAATTTGGCCTGTTCTCCCATTGAGGACTAAATTTGAAATTTCTGGGTTTTGTAATGAGCAACTGTGAAAAAAAACAACTTAATTAACCACACGGAGTGTCAGTTATTTCTATTCTAATCATGTATTTATCTAATCATGGCTTTAGGGGAGACACGGTTTGAGAATTGCAAACTGTGCATTTGCAACAATTGCAATTGCAACAATTATGTTGCAAACTACAAATTGTTGCGTTAGAGTGAATTGATACCCTATTTTGTTGTTTTGGCAAAACAAGTGCAATTTGGTAAATTTGTTGTTTCACGCATATGAAATAGAGGAACAACCACAAAACAATTAAAATAATTGTTAAAATATTAAAATAAAAAATGTGTTTCCAACTCGGACGAAATTTTTGAATCTTCTAAACTTGTCACCCTATTTTAACCTTATTAACAACACGGAGTGTCAGTTATTTCGATTCTAATCATGTTTACAGGGACTAGTTTTAGGGTAGACAAGATTTGAGAATAAATATTTGAATGGGGGTGAAAATGTGATAAATTATCTACGAAGGATTTTGGAAGGAGGCATTGAACCCCTGGATGCAGACCTTCTGTTTGCGCAAAAAAGAAGTCACACCTAAGTCACGACTTCGAAAAGGATAGCACCACTGAATCCATGGATGATGGAGACCTGACTTCAAGTCTCCATAAAAGCCAGAAAAGGAAAAATTATTTGTGGAAGCTTTACAAGGCTTCACCATCTTTAGCTCATCACGAACGATTCAAGGCCTATAGGAATATATTTAATTCTCTGTGTCGGAAGGGAAATTCTCAGTATTATCACAGGAAATTTTCTGAACGTGGGAGGGATGTAAGGAAGATATGGTATTTAATTAATTTAGTTCTTAGACCTACTCTTCCTCTGCCTTCAGTTCCATCAATGCTGAAAATCGATGGTAAAACCGTCCAAGGAGATGCAGATGTTCAGCTAGAGCTTACCTTTTATTTTGCTAATATAGGAAAGGTACCTGCTTCCTCTGCAAGCTCTGCAACTTGTCGTTGCGATTTTGGAGCCTTTCTTGGACCCTCACGTTTGAAGTCGATGGTCTTGAATTCATTTTTTGAATTTGAGGTAGCTCGTATCGTGAATGCTCTTAAAGGATCATCCTCTTCAGGACCAGACAAAATTCCTACAAGGGTTATCCGTGCCATTCTGCCTGCTATTCTTTCATCACTGACTAAGCTCGTCAATCTGTCTTTCGTGAAAGGTATTTTTCCTGAATCTCTCAAGCGAGCTAAGGTTATAGTACTCTATAAAGGTGGTTCTCGGAGTGATCCTGCTAATTATAGGGCAATTTCTCTCCTATCTGTTTTCAGCAAAATTTTTGAGAAGGCTATGCTATCCAGGCTTCTTAGTTATCTGGATGCAAAGGATTTTTTTGCAGGATTTCCAGTTTGGATTCCGAGCGAGTCACTCTACAGAGCATGCTTGTGCAGCCTTATCGAATTTCATTCATTCGGCAATAGATTCTGGTCATATCCCGGCAGCTTTATTTTTGGATGTTCGTAAAGCTTTTGATTCCTTGACTCATCGGATTCTTCTTTGGAAACTATCACAAATCGCTCTTTACGCTAAAGTTGACTTTTTCTCTTAACTCTACTTTTTAAAATAGTAAAAAACTTTAGCATAAAGAGCGGGGTGTTGAGGAGGAAAAGCTTTTTTCATATACTGAGTAATTTCTGCTCGTTTTAAGTTTTAATATCGCTCCTTACTTTTAGTTAAAAAACTTGTTTTTTTTAGATTTAATTTCTGGACGTTTTTGAATTAATGCATATTTTGATCTTGGCTCTCCAGCACATAAATAATTAAAACAAAATTTGTATATTAATTTTTTTCGGCTAAATGGCTTTGTCATAGTTTTAATCGAAGTTTTTGAGAAAAAAGGGAGCGAGGGAGTAGGCCTAGTTGCCCTCCAATTTTTTGATTGCTTAAAAAGGCAACTAAAACTTTTAATTTCTTACGAACGTTTTCATTAATAAAAAATATACGTAACTTACGAATTAACTTACGTAACAAGCTTCCATTTTCGTATGTTTTTATTGCGTATATGAGGGGGTTCAACCCCTCGTCAATACCTCGCATTTTACACTGAAGCTAAAATTTTGTCCCAATTCCTTAAGAATGACCCCTGAATCACAAAGGCCGTAGAATAAATAGTTGTAATTACTAAAAATACTTTAGCGTAAAGAGCGTGGTATTACTACCAGTTGAAAAAACTTTTCATATTTATTTTTTCATTGTTTTTTTTAAATAATGCTAGAAAATCCTGCGCTCCCTTCATTGAAATTCTCTTCCCCCATGACAAATTCATCCAAGGAAAGATCCTCCCACGTACTCCATAAACTTCTCCGCCAAAACCGAAAAAAAATCCCCCTTAAAACGTCTGTACACTTCCCAATAGCCATTACTATATGTAAACACAGGTCAAAGTTTGTGACTTGCAGCCCCTCCCACGGGGACTGTGGGGGAGTAAGTCGTCCCCAAAGACATAGTTATTAGGTTTTTCGACTATGGTGAATAAAATGGCTATATCAGAATTTTGATCTGGTGACTTAGGGGGAAAAATGAGTGTGGGAGGGGGCCTAGGTTCTCTCTAATTTTTTGGTCACTTAAATAGGGCACTAGAACTTTTAATTTTCGTTAGAATGAGCCCTCTCGCAACATTTTAGAATCACTGAGTCGATACGATCACCCGTGGAAAAAAACAACAACAAAACAAATAAACACGCATCCGTGATCTGCCTTCTGGCAAAAAATGCGAAATTCCACATTTTTGTAGATAAGAGCATGAAACTTCTACAATAGGGTTCTATGATACGCTGAATCTGATGGCGTGATTTTCGTCATTCGATGATCATTCTATGATCAAGTAATTCTATGACTTTTAGAGGGAGTTTCCCCCTATTTTCTAAAATGAGGCAAATTTTCTCAGGCACGTAACTTTTGATGGGTAAGACTAATCTTGGCGAAACTTCTATATTTAAAATAAACACTAAAATGCGATTCTTTTGATGTAACTATTGGTATCGAAATTCCATTTTTTAGATTTTCGGTTACTATTGAGCCGGGTCGCTCCTTACTACAGTTCGTTACCAACAACTGTTTGAAAAATCAACTTCGCATATCCAGCAGTCACAGTTATTATGGTATGTAGTAGTCATATCAAGCAGTCATAGTTATTATGAGCATAATAACTTGTATAATAAGTCGTAAAACATATTAAAGTTTTTGACATGTTGCTTCTAGTTGAAGTTACATAGTTTTCAACAAATAATTAACAATACAAAGAAAAGTAATCTTCTATTGATCTCTTACGAAATTCTGTTATATTTAAGAAAGAATTGGTTGTTTTTATTAACATACAGCTTAGAAGAAAAAAGAGAAATTACTACTCTACGGTGAAAACTTAACTCAGCCCCTATTTGGTTCGACCCTTTTCAACTCAATCCGTTTACCTCAATTCTTGTCCAACTCAACGTCCATTCAGCTCAACAACTCAATTGACAAACATCTCAACCCCATTAGGACTCAACCCCATTCGGTAAATTTGGTTTGGTTGATCACATCTAAAGAAAACATGCTAATAAAAACAGGCTTGACTTACTTGACTTGACTTAAGGCTCCTGCCGCATGGGGTGCGGCGTAGAGAGCTTCGCAACTTGACTTCTCCGGGCGGACCGGTCTGCTGCTAAATGAGGCGCCTCGTCGACAGCAATGTTGGCCATCACCAAGAATTTGTCGAGGCTGTCTTTCCACCTTGTCCGAGGTCTGCCCCTCGGGCGAGACCAGCCATGGGCTTTTGGGTCGAAGTCGTACACTATTCGGGCTGGCGTTGATGTCGGCATTCGTAGGAGGTGTCCGAACCATCTGAGAGACCTCTGCGCCATCTGGACGGAGAATGGCACCTGGGAGGTGAGAGTAAGCAACCTTGCGTTGCTTACAAAATCATCCCACCGGAATCCCTCGATCCGGCGAAGCTGTTTCGTCTGACAGACGTCTATCATTTTAAGGATGGTTGATTTGAGGGGCCAGGTTTCCGCCGCGTAGAGCAGGACGGAGAAAATATTATTTGAAATGTTATAAAAAGGTGGAAAACAATACAAGAAAACATGATAATCTGATTAATAGAAACATGCTGCAATTATAAAGCGAGAATTTCATTTCTTCTAGTGCTTTCTTTTAGTTTTTTATGTATCCTAGGGCTATGTCTGGGACCAACCGAGGGGGGGGGGTGAATTGTCAGAAAACTGGTTATGATTAAGCAGTTGATGGTGACGATCTGTAAGCAAGGGGCGACTTGGCCCAATAGTAACCGAAACTCTGAAAAACGGAATTTTCATGACAATAGATGTATTGAAAGAATTGACTTTTTTTGTTGATTAAATAAAAAAAAACAAGTTTTTTTAAACTGCAAGTAAGGAGCGACATTAAAACTTAAAACGAACAGAAATTATTCCGTATATGAAAGGGGTTGTCCCCTCCACAACGCCTCGCTCTTTACGCTAAAGTTTGACTCTTTGTCACAACTCAACTTTTTAAAACAATAAAAAACTTTAGCGTAAAGAGCGAGGCGTTGAGGAGGGGATCCAATATTTTGCATTTCGTAATACCCCATGCCTTCTTTGCTAACCGAATTTCTCGCGTTTTTGACCCAAGGAAAAACTCCCTGCCAAGTGTTCTCAATAAAATTAATTTATGAGAATATTATTTGAAATGTTATAAAAAGGTGGAAAACAATGCAAGAAAACATGATAATCTGATTAATAGAAACATGCTGCAATTATAAAGCGAGAATTTCATTTCTTCTAGTGCTTTCTTTTAGTTTTTTATGTATCCTAGGGCTATATCTGGGACCAACCGAGGGGGGGGGGGCAAGGATGAATTGTCAGAAAAATGGGTATGATCCAGCAGTTGATGGCTGACGAGCTGTATGTAAGGGGCGACTTGGCCCAATAGTAACCAAAACTCTAAAAAATGGAATTTTGATGACAATAGATGTATCGAAAGTATTGAATTTTTTTGTTGATTAAATAAAAAAACAAGTTTTTTGAAATGAAAGTAAGGAGCGACATTAAAACTTAAAACGAACAGAAATTACTCTGTATATGAAAGGGGCTTTTCCTCCTCGACGCCCCGCTCTTTACGCTAAAGTTTTTTATTGTTTTAAAAAGTAGAGTTGCGAGAAAGAATCAAACTTTAGAACAAGGAGCGGGGTGTCGAGGAGGAAAAGCCCCTTTCATATACGGAGTAATTTATGTTCGTTCTAAGTTTTGGCTCTCCGTGCATGAATTATTAAAATGAAATTTGCATATTAATTCTTCTTTTGGCTAAATGACTTTCTCTTAGTTTTGATCAGACGATTTTGAGAAATAAGGGATGGGGAAGGAGGCCTAGTTGCCCTCCAATTTTTCGGTTACTTAAAAAGGCAACGGGAACTTTAAATTTTTAACGAACGTTTTTATTAGTAAAAAATATACGTAGCTTAAGAATTGACTTACGTAACAAACTTTTATATTCTTGTATTTTTGATTATATATATGAGGGGGTTGGTCCCCTCGTTAATACCTCACTCTTCACACTAAATCTTGTTTTGTCCCAACTCTTTAAGAATGACCCCTGAATCAGAAAGGCCAAGGAATAAATAGTTGAAATTACTAAAAATAATTTAGCATGAAGAGCGAAGTATTTATCTCCTCCTAAATAAACTCGCTCTTTATGCTAAAGTATTTTTAGAACCCCTCATATGCGTAATATTCTATGTTCGTTTTAAGTTTTTAATGCTTCTCCTTACTTTCAATTGAAAAAACTTTTTCATGTTTATATTTTCATTTTTTTTTTTAAATAGTAATTCTAGAAAATCCTGCGCCCTTTTCATTGAACGTCGGTACACTTCCAAGTAAACATTACTGTATTTAAACATTGGTCAAAGTTTGTAACTTGCAGCCCCTCCCCCAGGGACTGTGGGGGGGGGGGGTAAGTCATCCCCAAAGAAATAGTTATTATCGTTTTCGACTATGCGGAATAAAATGGCTATCTCAAAATTTGACCCTTTGACTTTGGGAAAAAATGAGCGTGGGAGGGGGCCTAGGTGACCTCCAATTTTTTTGGTCACTTAAAAAGGGCACTAGAACTTTTCATTTCCGTTAGAATGAGCTTTCTTGCAACACTCTAGGACCACTTGGTCGATACGATGACCCCTGGGGAAAAAAAAAAACAACAAACAAATAAACACGCACCAGTGATTTGTCTTCTGGCAAAAAATACGAAATTCCACATTTTTGTAGATTGAACCTTGAAATTTTTTCTGTAGGGTTCTCTGATACGCAGAATGCGACGGTGTGATTTTCGTTAAAATCCTATGACTTTTAGGGGGTGTCTTCCTCTATTTTCCAAAATAAGGCAAATTTTCTCAGGCTCGTAACTTTTGATGAAAAAGACTAAATTTGATGAAACTTATATATTTAAACTCAGCATAAAAATTCGATTCTTTTGATATATCTTTTATCATCAAAATTCCGTTTTTTAGAGTTTCGTTTACTATTGAGCCGGGTCGCTCCTTATTACAGTTCGTTACCAAGAACTGTTTGATTAAATAAAAAAACAAGTTTTTTTTAACTGCAAGTAAGGAGAGACATTAAAACTTAAAAGTAACAGCAATTATTCCGTGTATAAAGGGGTTGTCCCCTCCACAACGCCTCGCTCTTTACGCTAAAGTTTGGCTCTTTCTCACAACTTCACTTTGTAAACCAATACAAAACACTTTAGCGTAAAGAGCGAGGCTTGGAGGAAGGGACAACCCATTTCATATACGAAATAATTTCTGATAGTTTTAAGTTTTAATGTCGCTCCTTACTTGCAGTTTAAAAAAATTGTTTTTTTTTATTCAATTTCTGAACATTTTTGAATTAATACATGTTTTGATTTTGGCTCACCGCATATGAATAAATAAAACGAAATTTTAATTTCGTCAATACGTCGCTCTTTATGCTAAAGCTTGAATTTTACCAAATGTTTAAGAATGACCCCCCGAATCACAAAGGTCGTAGAATAAATAGTTGAAATTACTAAAAATACTTCAGCGTAAGGAGCAAGTTATTGTGGAAGAGACGAACCCCCTTATATATGTAATATTTTGTGTTTGTTTTAAGTTTTAATGCTGCTCATTACTTCCAGTTGAAAAAAATGTATATATCTTCTCATTGGTTTTTTTAAATAATGCTAGAAAATCCTGCACCCTCTTTATGGAAATTTTCTTCCCTCATGGTAAATTCCTCCATGAAAAGATCCTCCCACGTAACCCCCTCCCCCGGACTGCCCCCACACCAACGCGAAAAAGTTCATCTGAAAACGTCTGTACACTTCCCAACAATCATTACTATATGTAAACAATGGTCAAAGTTTGTAATTTGCAGCCCTCCCCCGGGAACTCTGGGGGATTAATTAAACCCAAAAGACATAGTTAATAGGTTTTCGACTAAGCTGAACAGAATGGTTATCTCAAAATTTTGATCTGGTAGCTTTGGGGAAAAATGTACGTGGGAGGGGGCCTAGGTGCCCTCCAGTTTTTTGGTCACTTGAAAAGGCACTAGAACTTTAAATTTCCGTTAGAATGAGCAGTATCGCAACATTCTAGGAACACTGGGTCGATACGATAACCCCTGGAAAAAAAAAACAAATAAACACGCATCCGTGATCTGTCTTCTTGAAAAAAATTGAAAAACTTCCACATTTTTGTATATAGGAGCTAGCAACTACTAAAGTAGGGTTCTCTGATACGCTGAATCTTATGGTGTTATTTTCATTAAGGTGTTAATGCATTAAGGTGTTAATTTCATTATATGACATTTAGGGGGTGTTTTCTGCTATTTTCTAAAATAAGGCAAATTTTCTCGGGCTCGTAACTTTTGATAGGTCAGACTAAACTTGATGAAACTTATATATTTAAAATAAACATTAAAATACAATTCTTTTGATGTAACTATTGGTATCAAAATTCCGGTTTTTAGAGTTTTGGTTACTATTGAGCTGGGTCGCTCCTTACTAAAGTTCGTTACCACGAATTGTTTGATTCCAAATGAGTAAGATTCATTAAGTTTAATGTTACCCATCATAAGTTACGATCCTGAGAAAGTTTGACTTATCTTTGAAAAAGGAGGAAGCATTCCCCAAAACTTGTAGAATCTTGTTGAAATTCACACCGTCAGATTCAGCGTACCAAAGGATCCTACTATACAGGTTTCAAACTCCTATCCACAAAATGTGGAATTTTGTATTTTTGCAATGGATGTGTGTTTGTTAGTTTTTATTTTTTATTTTTTTTTGTTCCTTTGTTCTTTTCAGCCGTTGTTATATCGAGCCAATGATCCTATAATATCGGACGAGGGTCATTTAAAAAGAAATTAAAAGTTCTAGTACCCTATTCAAGTGAACAAAAACATTGAAGGGCAGCTAGCCCCCCTCTAACGTCTCTTTTTCCCTATAGTCAATGGATCAAGATTTAGAGATAGCCATTTTCTTCAGCATAGTTGAAAACTGAAATACCTTTGTCTTTGTGGATGACATTATTCCCCACAGCTCTCGGGGAAAGGCCTGCATATTATGAAATGTGTCCAGTTTTCACATATAGTGTTTGTTATTGAGAAGTATATATATATATAATTTTGGGTGGATAAATTTTTCTCTGGGGGGTTATTTTCGGCGGAATAATTTTTTGTTGGTAGGGAAGTTTCTGGGGGTGAGCTCTCAATAGTGAAGTTTACAAGGAAGGGGGATTAGAAAGAATTCCTATCTAAAATTCGTTTTGTTTGTATTACTTTCTCTTTGGTGACTTAATTTCTGCATGAGGAGATTTTCTGGAGAAATTTTCAGTTGGGTAAGAATTATCTTGGAGATTAATCTGTGGAGGGGACTCAACGGGGGATTCTCCATGGGGGTGTTATCGCCAGAAGAAATTCTCCCTGGTTAAGTTTTCCACGGGAGAAAATTTTCATTGGAGGGTGGGGGGGGGGGCAGGAAAAATTTTTGATATAGAGGAAATTTCTTGTATGAATATAACAACGGTCAAAAATGAAATAAAAAGTGTTTTTTCTTTTAATGTCAGTATTCTAAGGATAATTTTTCAGGTGGAATAGTCCGCACGAAATTTTCATGGAGGAATGTGCAGCGAAAATAGAATTTTCCGAATTTTTTTTGCGAAAATAGTTTTTGGCGGGTGGGGAAATTTCCACCGAGGGGAGGTAGTTTCCTGGCATAATCTGAAAACCTATTAGACATTAGATTAAAATAAAACTATTTTTTTGCAACTGAAAGCAAGGAACAACATTAAAACTTAAGACCAACAGAAATTACTCTGTATATGATGGAGGCTCCTTCCCCCTCCTCCTCCATGCCCCACTCTTTTCGCTAAAGTTAGAACAATTTTTCCAACTCTTAAAAAACAACTCTTGAGACACAAGGACCGTTTAATTAGAATAAGGAACATTTTTTTTTTAACGTTCTTAAAAACTGTACCGTGAAGAGAGGGGTATAGAGCAGGACTCAGCCCCCCTCGTATACTGTATAATTTACGTTTGTTTTCAGTTTTAATGTTGCTCTTACTTTTTATATATTTTTATACTTTTTTATTTTTTACTTTTTATATTTTTTTTTTATATATTTTATTTGGAAAGAGTAGTGCTATTAAGGAACTCAGTCATGGAAACACAAAAGACTTTAAGTGACATTTTCCAAAATTTTCAAGAGAAACAAAAACTGTTTCGAGACAAAAATGTATTTAAAACACGGAATATAAAATATAAGTTCTAGGCTACTAATTAACGTCCTCAATCACGTTGAAGTGTTAAAATCTGATTTTCTTACGTATTTTGGTAGTTTTGTTACTTGATGCCTTTTAGCTTCAAAATTGTTTTAAGCCAAAAGAAGATAAGTAACAAACGGCCATAATAAAATTCCATACTAAAACCTTATATTTTGCTGATTGTTTTGCGTAAAAAAACGGTTTTATCTTTAATCTTTTTTGCTTTAGCTGTGTAGAGCATGCTCGGAACTGCCAAGTTGGAGTGATAGTTTTTTTTCCACTGATAGAGCACTAATACGGTTTTACCTTTAAACAATAAGCACTCCTTTCTACCAGTTAGGGTAAAGTAAACTTCACCTAAGTAGTATAATGAAAAAGAATAAAAATAAAAAAAGGAATACACAATAAATTTCTGATTCACAAAACTAGAATTGGAAAAGTTTCTTATTCTGATATGGCTTCTAATCTGTTTGTGGCTGTCAGATCTTTTGAGAATTCACTGGACAGCAAATTCTTCTAAAACTTCGTCCTCCTGTAATTGCGGATATTCTGGACCAGCTTGGCCAGGATTTCTGCTTTTTTCGAAAAAGTGACCCCTCTGAGTTCTTTCATTGATTTTAGCAAACCTTTTTCCCCCTTTTTTCTTGGAAGCAATCATATGAAAATCATAAGGTACATCATATCATCGTCAAAGTCTTCACAGATTTACATTTACTGGTCTCCCTTAAAGAAATTAGCCTCTACCGGTTTGTTCAGCACCAATCGGAGCTTTGGTTTTCTGTTTCGTGGATTTTTCAATATTTCACTCTCTAAAGTCACCAGCATTAAGCTTACAGACATTTTCACGACTAGCGCTGGGAAGTCTTCGACTGTCTGTTTCTTTTTCTACGTTCTATCTCTCCATCCAGCCAAACTGCTGATATATGAGTACGCCCCTTGGTGAGATATTTCATTGCAATTTTCCTCGGGGCCAATGGTTCACTTAAAGTTCGCAAGAAAATTGAAAACAGAATGCAATTTTTATTCTACCCCCAGCAGTTATTTGTGTAGATCCTTCGACATCTTGTAGGTCATTTAGTCGTCTATTACTGCATGATAAGCGGAGACATCTCGCTAGTTGCCTTTTGCCAAACTATGCAGTAAACCGGAAGTGGAGCTGACTCGTGGGAATTCCTTCTTTTTGCAAGGGTAAACGTCTCATTAAATAAACCCAGCCGGATTATGACCTGGGACTCCTGCATTTAAGGAAGTAGTGGCAACATTAAAACCCTTTGCAATTTGGATATTAGTGTTGAGTAATGCTTTTTTCCTGCCCGTGATTTGCCTCCGTATCCCGAGCTCCAATCGTGCCTTTTCTGACTATCTCGCGATGGACCTCACAGACGTCTTCGGACTTCGCAGACATATGGACTTTGCAGACGTCTGCGATCAAAAATTGATATCAATATTTTTTGGTATAAACCGTTACGTGCGAGTAGACAATTCAAAAGTCTACTGTTTTAAAGGTTTTATATTTAAAGGTTTTATATGACAATGTTTGTAGCTGTGTGAGTTTGCACTTACTTTTTCATCTGCAAAACTCGTCTAAATTAGGTTCTGGCAATTTTAGTGAATTTCAAATTGAAAATATCTCGAGAATGAAAGGATACTTGTATTTTGATAAAACGAATGGTTCAGACATGTCTGAACCAAAGAAGGATGATTTAGACGGGATCGCTTTCAATGAGGATTGAATTGTGGGGAGATTGAGTTGAGTTAGGAATGATTGACGATGCGGTTGAATTTAGAGAAGGTTGAGTTGAATGGGGCTTGAGTTAAAAAAGGATCGGGCCTAATACGGGTTGGGTTGAATCTTGAATGGGGGTTGACTTGAACGAGGTTTGAGTTAAACGGAGATTAAGTTTCACGGGAACCATTGATACGTTACTTTGAGTTAAACGAAAGTTGAGTAAAATCGGGAATTTGTTGACTGAGGGTCGAGTTTAATAGAGATTGAGCTGAATGAGGGTTGGCTTAGATGTTTTAAGTTGAAGGGGTTGATTTTTATGGGGGTTAGTTAAAGTTAGAGATTAACCCTTAGTTTTTTTTCCAGATTATTTCTTCTATTTTTTCTTTAATCGTACATCTTCGGAACTTTTTCTTTGGTGATGTCTTAGATTCTTTGATTTTAGTTTTCAATTCAGTTACAAATTTAAAAGCAGATTACAAGCAGCATCCGCTCCTATAGCGTTTTGAAAGTTTAAAGTTTGCTAACGCCGTGAATAAATATTCAAATATTAGATCAAGGTAATGAGAAACGCTTTTAGTATCCATGAAAGTTTGAAAGTTTTAACGATTCACTTTGCTTTTAATGAACGGAACATATTAACAGTAGACTTGAAAGACTTTTCCAAATATAGAATATATCTTAAGTTCAATCCAGAGCAACTTATCACTTTTTACACCATGGATACTAGGAAAGGGATTTTTATAAGATTTTAGATTAGATCTCAGCTTATTAACTTTATTTCATCAATAACTTGTAAATGAGAACTTCGTTACAAGGAGGAGGGAGAATATCCTTAAATATGATGCCTCTAGATATATTCTTTCAGGTTTGTCGACAGATGTTCTATACCCACTTGCAATTAGATACCCAATTACACCTAAGCCTTGAAGTTATCAGCAAATCAATTAGCCTTGTTTCTTAACAAAACAGTCCTAGCGTACCTAAAATTAACAGTTATAGCAAGTCATAGCTTCTTTCGTCACTGATAGGTCTACGCATACCTTCGCAATTCAAGGAATATTAATATTTTGTTTACTCCATTGGTGAGGTCTTACTTTAATCCATTAACTGCTTGTCATATCCTTCGGAATAGCCTACCTGATTCAGCTAAAAAATGTCACTCGTTTGGTAGTTTCAAAAGAATTTTGAAAATTTTTTAATGTCTTGCCATTTTATGTTTATAATTTTTTTAGGGGGGTGTACGCTAAAGCCTCACTCTTTACGCTAAAGCTTTTAATTGTTTTAAAAAGTAGAATTGTGGCAAAGAGTCAAACTTTAGCGTAAAGAGCAAGGGATTGTGGAGGGGATAACTCATTTCATATACGGAGTAATTTCTGTTCGTTTTAAGTTTTAATGTTGCTCCTTACTTTCAGCTAAAAAAATTAGTTTTTTTTTTATTTAATTTCTGAACGTTTTTGAATTGATGCATGTTTGGTTTTGGCTCTCCGCACATAAATTATTAAAATGAAATTTGTATATTGATTCTTTTTTTTGGCCAAATGGCTTTCTCTTAGTTTTGATCAGACGATATTGAGAAATAAGGGGTGGAGAAGGAGGCCTAGTTGCCCTCTAATTTTTCGGTTACTTAAAAAGGCAACTAGAACTTTTAATTTTTAATGAACGTTTTTATTAGTAAAAAATATACATAACTTAAGAATTAACTTACGTAACAAACTTTCATAACCTTATATTTTTATTATGTATACGAGGGGGTTTGTACCTCGTTAATACCTCGCTCTTTACACTAAATCGTAAGTTTTGTCCCAAATCTTTAAGAATGACCCCTGAATCAGAAAGGCCGTAGAATAAATAGTTGAAATTACTAAAAATACTTTAGCATAAAGAGCAAGGTATTTATCTCCTCCTAAATACCTCGCTCTTTATGCTAAAGTATTTTTAGAACCCCTCATATGCGTAATAATCTCTGTTCGTTTTAAGTTTCAATGCTACTTCTTCCTTTCATTTGAAAAAACATTTTCATGTTTATTTTTCATTGTTTTCTTATAGTAATGCTAGAGAATCCTGCGCCCTTGTCATTGAATTTTTCTTCCCCCATGACAGATTCCTCCAAAGAAAGATCCTCCAACATAGCCCCCCCCCCTCAGCCCCACCCCAAAACAAAATATAATCCCCCTGAAAACGTCTGTACACTTCCCAGTAACCATTACTATATGTAAACACTGGTCAAAGTTTGTAACTTGCAGCCCCTCCCCCTGGGACTGTGGGGGAGTAAGTCATCCCCAAAGACATAGTTATTATGGTTTTCGACTATTTTGAACAAAATGGCTATCTCAAAATTTTGATCTGTTGACTTTGGGAAAAAATGAGCGTGGGAGGGGGCCTAGATGCCCTCCAATTTTTTTGGTCACTTAAAAAGGGCACTAGAACTTTTTATTTTCGTTAGAATGAGCCCTCTTGCGATATTCTAGGACCACTTGGTCGATACGGTGACCCCTGGGAAAAAAAACAAAAAAAAAAACAAAACAAACAGACAAACAAATAAACACGCACCCGTGATTTGTCTTCTGGCAAAAAATACAAAATTCCACATTTTTGTAGATAGGAGCTTGAAACTTCTACAGTAGGGCTCTCTGATACACTGAATCTGATGGTGTCATTTCGTTAAGATCCTACGACTTTTATGGGGTGTTTCCCTCTATTTTCCTAAATTAGACAAATTTTCTCAGGCTCGTAACTTTTGATGGGTAAGACTAAACTTGATGAAACTTATATATTTAAAATCAGCATTAAAATGCAATTCTTTTGATGTAGCTATTGATATCAAAGTTCAATTTTTTAGAGTTTTGGTTATTATTGAGCCGGGTCGCTCCTTACTACAGTTCGTTACCACGAACTGTTTGATCAGTTGAGACCAAGCCGCCTGAGGTCAACACCAGTGTGGGCACGTCTTTTTTATCCATATCTGTTCAAAGCCTCAATCTTTACTCCCTCATAGTATGGAATTCTGTTTTCAAAACTCTCCCCACCCAGTCGTGGGATGATCTGCTCATGGAACCAAATTGATACCCAAAAAGTATTTGGTTAGATAATCCATCGTCCTATATCAGTGGTGTTTGGACCTCTTAATCTTTCTTTCATCAAAAACCTAGAAATTGTGATTGAATCACATCTTTTGCACAGCTTACAAGTATATAATCATGGCTGTAGCAGTAGCTGCAACATAGTAAAGAGCGAACCAAAGCCCATAGTAACCAAAGTTGAAAAATGCTTTTTGAAAAAAATTGCCTTGTGAGAAAACATCGCCATCTGACACTGAATCACAAATGATAACTACTGTTTCCGTTAAAGTAAAAGTTTATTGCGAAAAGAAATTTATGGTGATTTCAAAAAGCCTGAAACCCCTTGAAAATGAAGTCAGATCGAAATATAAAGTCCATCATTGCAATCAGCATGGCCGAAAACCTGTATTAGAAAATTACAGTCCTCCACCTTGAACACCAAGGAAAATCACTTTTTTGCACGGGTAGCACACCGATGTCTCCTTTTATTCTTTTTTTTTTCCACTAGGGCTAGCGAATGACTAGAACATCATATAGAGAGTTTAGTGACTCATTCAATCGAAAATTAAATTTACTAGTGCCCTTTTAAGTGACTAATGAGAATGAAGGGTAGCTAGCCCCCCTCCCCCAAAAGTCATCCAATCAAAATTTTAAGATAGCCATTTTGTTTAAAATAGTTCATAGGTCCAATATCTTTTGTTTTCGTAAATATACGCCTCTCCATTGTTCCTGGGGAAAGGGTTGTACAATGTTTCGGTATCGGAGGTATTGATATTGCGCGAATTGGTATGGGCGTATTATTATTGGGCATATTGGTATCGTAGGTATCTTAGACTGATTTTTTAATAGCTCATATAAAATATAATGGTCATATCTACGTCCTTCCGTTAAACTCCAACATCAGCAAGTTCCAAATGGCACTTTGGGTGGCCTGTCTCAAGACTTTTTATCACTTCTGCCATCCTTAAGTGTGATATAGCACTAAAAACACCACTTTAGGTGTCACCTCTTAAGTAGAAAAGCTTGGAAGAATAAAACGATATTATTATTGTGATAATTATGGTCCAAACCCTTAACAGAAAGTTTGCAAGAACGCTTAGAGTAAATAGCGTTCGATTCCTGCTTGCTAATTTTTCAATCACGGTTTTGTCCCTTCTATATTATTTTTTTTCACATAACTATTTTTGCAAATGTGATGCACTCATTTTTAAAAGAATGTCCCAGGAAGGTATCTTGTCAAGCATTTTGATTCAAAGGGGGGTTAGAGGTCATTCAATTCATGGTTTGCAACAACATTCTTAGTAGTTCAATAAATCCAAAACCCAACGAATAGCGTAATTTTGTCATAATCCTATGGGGGGTGGGGGTTAAACTTGGAGCCAATTCCCCAAACCAAGTGAAAATGACAGAGAAAACTGAAAAACGCGCCATATACTAATAAAAAAAGGTAAAGATGTACTAAAGAAAACTATACGATGACACACACATCTCTATATATAAAAATGTAGTGTCCGTCCGTTACTTTACCGTTATTACCGTTAAACAAGCTCAAAAATTGAGGCATCTTTTTAATTTTATTAAATTGCTTAAAATGTAAAAAATTGGTGATTGCACAAATATTTCAATATATTTTGACAATAGATTAAAGAAATTCGAAAACCTTAAAACAGAAAACCAAAAGTTTGAAGTTTAGTAGAAAAAGTTGAAGTTTAGAATGCTTGCTGCTCAAAGAAAATTTGTCAAAGTGTCAATTAACGTAAAAAAGAAATTAGTATTAAATTGCTTAAAATGTAAAAACTGGTGATTGCACAAATATTTCTATATATTTTGACAATGGATTAAAGCAATTCGAAAACCTTGAAACAAAAAACCAAACTTATTTACGTCATCAATTCGATCCAAAAATGACATAGCGTTGCCGGGACCCAGCACCGTCTGCGGTTAGAACACAAGGGACAATGAGAATTCATATATAGAAGCCTGCCAAGTACCATGCTAAGGCCCGGCAGCGAAGCCGCCGGGACCCAGCTAGTAACTTATAGATTACTAGCTAGTATGTAAAGTTAGTAGACTAACGAAACTGCCTAAAGTCTCTTTCATATTGACGCGTTGACCTTTCATATTGAGTTACGCAAGCACTGAATCACACTTGCACTGGCATAACGCAGATCGTGCTCAGCTAAATATGACGTTACGTCAAATAAAACCAAGAACCATGTGTTGTGTTTTTACTGTTTTAAAAAGTAGAGTTGAGAGAAAGAGTCAAACTTTAGCATAAAGTTGATGAGGAAGCAGCCTTTTTCATATACGAAGTAATTTCTGTTCGTTTTAATGTCGCTCCTTACTTTCAGTTAAAAAAAAAACTTTTTTTTTATTTAATGCTTATAATGAACGGCAGCAAAAAGTGCATCGATAAATGAGTGAAAGCATATTTGATTTTTCTAAGATTTAAATGGAGAAATAGATAAAGAAGTATGTTTGACGTATCCAGTCTGAAAATTTTTTGCATCGATGTGAAAGAGCATTTTCGCCACGTAAGTTTAAATTGGTCACAGTGCAAACGCAACGCATCGTGCCGCTGTTAAGTGTGAAAAAGACTCAGTACAAGACAAGACAATTGTGTTCCTGCTAAGGCATAAAATTATCCTGTATAATGCTATTTAGTTTATTTAAAACTATGTTAATTTCTAAAATAAAATCCAGAACGTGATGATCGAGCACAGTGGTTTCTGGGAAGATGGTGTTCTTTAAATTTTGGGTAGAAAAGGGGACAGAACTAGACAAAAAAAGACTAATGCTAAAAACAGGCAAACTAAAAAAAAAAGAGTGTATTTAGTAAAAAACACAATAAAAATTCAGAGTTCTTGAAATTTTGGGAAAGGTTCAGAACTGAAGAAAATTTTCTCTACCAGTGAGAGTAATGTAAAACAAGGGAACTAATATTTTATTCGACTGTTTGTTTGTTTTCATTGATCCTTTCTTCGTTTATCATAGGTTTTTTGGTAGGGGGCAGCTTTAAACTGAAATAAATTACTATCAACCCAGAAAGTTTTTTTGTTTAATCATTTGGCCTGAGGTCTGAGGGGAGTGAACACCCCTACTTACTCCTAAACAGACCAAAATTTAAATAACAAAATAAATCTTCTGCTAAAACTAGGAATGTGACAGGTAATTAATTGGCCCGCAGCTGAAACATTAACACGGAAAAATTGTCCTTGTTTGTTTTGGTTTCAAATAAACTACAGGATGTTGCAACATCCAATTGCAATAGGACATTCTTATCTTGACGAAGGGAATATCAAGCATTTTATTTTTACTTTTTAATTGAATATCTGTTATTTTTTGGCTGAAATATTTTTGCTGCCACCCATTTGATCAACATTACAAAAAGAAAGCAAAACAGTAAAAAAACAGGTCAGATGAATGGTTCTCGGAATTCTTTCATTTTGTTACGCTAGACTTGTTACAGTTTGGATATGACAACCTGAGTTTAAATTAAATTGTTATGTTATTCAGGCCTTTATTAAATAGCCTACATGAGTCGGGCATGGAACTTAAATACGAAAAAAGATTTGACCAGGAGATAACAGCCATGATATTGTCCCTTTTCATCGAATCTAATACTTACTCTTGTGTGCTCCCAACCTCTAACACTTCCTCTTAAATCTTAAATTTTCTATGATACAATTTTTCTGTAACCTGTAATATTTTAACGCTGAGTTATATTTATGAAAACAACAATCTTGAAAGGCAATGTTCATTCAATAGCTCTAATTTTGCCACTATTCATACGTGGTGCAATGTCAATATTTTCACAAAGGCTTAGTATCCAGGGATATACAGACCTAATTTACTCCATTGGATCGGAGTCAATTTTGCCAATAAGATTATAACGCTCTTTACTGGAAATGTAGTCATTGAATAAAAAGCACTCTCCTCTCTTTCCTAAACTAGAGAAAAGATCATTTCTATTACAGGAAAAGATTAACTAGGAGGTTGAGCAAGAAATAAAAGATGTTTAAGAAGCGTAGTAGAAAATTGTGTTGCACTATTGCTGAAGAATGTTGCAGCACATTTTAACGAGAAATAAAGCAGCTTCGAATCAAGATACTGAGTCTTCTGAAGGGACACCATTAAACAATAAGCAAAAGTTTCAAGAAATTGAAGATTTTAATTCAGATTAAAAAATTACTTGAAATTGTACGTACTTGCTTAGTTCCACTTGACTCCCTGGGTTCATCCATTTTACGCCATCTAATGCGTCTTGAATTACACATATGCCGCACTGTTCCAACACGCTTTGCACAGTTCTGCCACGCCTGTCATGCATCACCTGGTGCACATGATTTTTGAAATTTGGAGACCCTTGGGTTGAGTCAGGGTACATATAAGACAATTGCAGTTTAAATGGGGATCTTGTAATCATAAGCCAAGCATTTGACTCAAGCATCTATGGCCCTAGATGGTTGGTGTGTTTGTCTCATTTGTTTTCAGTCACCGCATCTCAAAACAATATAAGCGAAAAAAAATCGTAAGATGAATCAAACAGTTCGTGGTAACGAACTGTAGTAAGGAGCGACCCGGCTCAATAGTAACCAAAACTCTAAAAAATGGAATTTTGATACCAATACCTACATCAAAAGAATTGCATTTTAATGCTGATTTTAAATATATAAATTTCATCAAGTTTAGTCTTACCCATCAAAAGTTACGAGCCTGAGAAAATTTGCGTTATTTTAGAAAATAGGGGGAAACGCCCCCTAGAAGTCATAGAATCTTAACGAAAATCACACCATCAGATTCAGCGTATCAGAGAACCCTATTGTAGAAGTTTCAAGCTCCTATCTACAAAAATGTGGAATTTTGTATTTTTTGCCAGAAGGCAGATCACGGATGCGTGTTTATTTGTTTTTTTGTTTTTTTGTTTTTTTTTTCCCCAGGGGTGATCGTATCGACCCAGTTGTCCTAGAATGTTGCAAGAGGGCTCATTCTAACGGAAATGAAAAGTCCTAGTGCCCTTTTTAAGTGACCAAAAAAATTGGAGGGCACCTAGGCCCCCTCCCACGCTAATTATTTTACCAAAGTCAACGGATCAAAATTCTGAGATAGCCATTTTATTCAACGTAGTCGAAAAACCTTATAACTATGTCTTTAGGGACGACTTACTCCCCCACAGTCCCCATGGGAGGGGCAACAAGTTACAAACTTTGACCAATGCTTACATATAGTAATGGTTATTGGGAAGTGTACAGGCGTTTTCAGGAGGATTTTTTTGGTTGGGGGAGGGGTTGAGAAGAGGGGGATATGCTGGGGGAACTTTCCATCGATAATTTGTCATGGGGGATGAAAATCTCCATGAAGGGAGCGCAGGATTTACTAGCATTATTTAAAAACACAATGAAAAAATAAATATGAAAAAGTACTTTCAGCTGGAAGTAAGGAACAGCATTAAAACTTAAAACAAACAGAAATTATTACCCATTTGAGGGGCTCACCTCCTCCTAATACCTCGCTCTTTACGTTAAAGTATTTTTAGTAATTTCAACTATTTATTCTACGGCTTTTGTGATTCTGGGGTCATTCTTAATGAATTGGGACAAAATTTAAGCTTTAGTGTAAAGAGCGAGGATCTGACAAGGGGGCGAACCCCCTCATATATGTAATAAAAATATGAGAATACAAAAGTTCTTTACGTAAGCTAATTTATAAGTTACGTAAATCTCTTACTAATAAAAATATTCGTAAAAAATTAAAAGTTCTAGTTGCCTTTTTAATTAACCAAAAAATCGGAGGGCAACTAGGCTTCCTCCCCCGCTCGTTTTTCTCAAAATCATTCGATCAAAATTATGAGAAAGCCATTTAGCCAAAAAAAAAAAAAAAAATGCAAATTTCGTTTTAATTATTCCTCTGCGGAGAGCCAAAATCAAAACATGCATTGATTCAAAAACGTTCAGAAATTAAATAAAAAAAAACAAGTTTTTTTAACTGAAAGTAAGGAGCGACATTAAAACTTAAAACGAACAGAAATTACTTCGTATATGAAAGAGGCTGCTTCCTCATCAACGCCCCGCTCTTTACGCTAAAGTTTTTTACTGTTTTAAAAAGAAGAATTGATAGACAGAGTCAAACTTTAGCGTAAAGAGCGGGGCGTTGATGAGGAAGCAGCCTCTTTCATATACGAAGTAATTTCTGTTCGTTTTAAGTTTTAATGTCGCTCCTTACTTTCAGTTAAAAAAACTTGTTTTTTTTTATTTTCTCTTTAAGAAACCGCTCATAAAATTAACACAAAAGAGCTTTGCATAAGCATTACTTAGTTTTGATGTGGATTTTTTCCTTCTTCCTAACTGGTTCTTCGTGGTAGGTTAAATACAGTGGAGGCAATTCCTATTCAGGAACAAACACCATTGCTAAAGCTGCCATTTTCATCCATAGCAAAGACGTATCCAGGGGGGACGGGGTACGAGTTTTGAACCTGTTCTCCTGAAATTTTTGTACGACTTGTAAGAAAATAGTAAAAATGCATCCCCCAAGAATAAAAATCCTGGAACCACCCTTGATCAATAGTATATTTTAGTTATTTTACATTGTCCAACACTTCTACCTCAGACAGGTTAAGCGTGAGAGAAAAAAAAAAAAAAAAGGTAAAGGATGCGGCATTTAGACTTTACAGTCCGTACCGGCGGTGCTGATCTCCGTTTCTTGGCCCTTCAGCCAGGAAGTGCAATGGGGGGTTGGGGGCCAGCCAACCTGTGCTTTCGCACACCCTTCCTGTTTACCTTCCCCAGATTTCTCCAGGTACCCATTTAGAGCTGGGTCGACTCTGGCTAAGCTTACAGGATCACGCCACTGACCCCCGTCCCAAACTGAAGAATTGGGTACACCGGGATTCGAACCCACGTCCTCTCAGACACAGGATCCCGAATCCAGCGCACCAACCCACTCGGCCAGGGCGGCCGAGTGGGTTGGTGCCAGGGCGGCGTGAGAGGAGCTTGAAACTCTTAATTTTTTCACTACCTTTTACTACAAACTTTAAGGTCCATGGGCAAAGAGGTTCAGAGAATTCGTTTGGTATCCCTAGTACCTCCTAGAAAGAGCTCCTAAGTGGAACCACGCCACCTGTATAATGGACGTAAGTCACACTTACGTCAGGACTCACCTTGCATTGCTTTCGTCATGACCAAGCTGACGGATGCTAGTCTAACTCTGAAATTGATATCGCATCGTGACAATCGTTCACTATTGATGATGCATGGATAAGGCCATAATGTTAAATTATAAGTTGTACTGTCATTTATCATGAAAGCTACTCTGTCTTGGCACATCGATACCGATATTTCATTTTTGATTAGTGAATTAGTGAATTTTGATTAGTGATTAGGCTGACATAAAATCTCCAAAGAAGACCAAAGTGACCCGTTTGTGACCGCACCTGTGTTCTGGTACATATCTGAACGAGATTGGCGGGAAAATTAGTTCAGTGTTCACGTTGACTTTGAAGTTTTAGTCACTTTAGAACTGAGAAAAAAATGGAAATAAAACAAGGAGAGCATTGGCAATACATAAATATTAGTTAAGAATGCTTCAACGCCTTCAATGAAGAATTGATTGGCTCCTAGATAAGATTTTGACTCTACTAAAGGAATAGATTCGTTAGGTAGTTCAGCAAGAGGTGAAAGATTTTTTTTATCCCTTCCTGATTTAGACTGTAGTGCTTTGCTCTTTTCATTTCGATGGTTAATTGATACGGTCTCACGCTTTCTGAAGATATGGTCTCAGTATAACTTGAAAATCGGTCAAGGGCATTGAAGCCTTACTTTCATCATGGAAGTATCTAGTAGGCTTTAACTACTTTGTTCGTCAAGACAAGTGCTGGACACCTCAACAGTATTCATTTTGCTTAAAATTGTTCTTTGCACGTTACTTCCGACAGAATATATCTTCTTTTATGCCATGTTCTTATAGCTCGTGCTGCTACAGCGTTTATAGAAAGCTTACCATTTGCTATGCATACCTCTTCTCATCTACGTTCATATATTGCTCTCTCAAATACAAAATATACAAAGATTTATGTTCCTTATGAAACATGCGACTCTGTGACAAGCTTACAGCTGTAGTTTCTACTGAAAGGACTATCAGCAGATTCTATCAGAACTACCCATTGACAGAGCTAAATATTCTAACTTTGGTTAAAACAAATGGGATAATAGTTTTTTTTTCATATTCTATTTATTATTTTTCAGCCTATTTTTCAATCTAAGAAAAATGCAAAGCAAGATTCAAAAACATATTTGGGACGGATCTATTTGCAAGTGGGAGAAGGGCGTGAAAAACATTCAAAAATTGGTCTCTAATAATATATCTAAGTAAATTTCAATGTCTTGTTTATTAGTAATTGATAAATAAGTTCAGGAAAATTAAAAAATTCAAAGGAAAGTTGTTAGAACCACAACCGAATTGATAAAGAGACATGTTCATGTTTGTGATTAGTATGCGTTTGAGTATTTGATCTTATTCCATCCGTGGAAAATTTCTCTCTGAAAAATTTTCCCCAAATATAAAATTGAGCAGCCAAAGTGAAATAAGATAAATTAAAAGAACTAATAAAAATGTATGATTGTTAACCAGCTTTCGTCTTACGTCAGAACACGAAAATCATGCGACTGCAGAAAATTTCCACATCAAGGACATTATAGGAAATATTAACCTTAAGAAGGGAAATTTTGAAATAAAAATCCCAAGAAGACACTCACGTGAAGTATATCAAAAGTGATATAACTTTTCCATTAAATTTATGATGCAAATAGCATAAAACACATTTCAAGCCTTCAAAGCTCAGAGGATAGGTTACCAATATTTATTGACAGCACCAACATCGTCTGGGATAAAACAGTTTTTCTCAATAAAAAGGTGGCAATTTCGTCATTTATGCTGGCAAGGAAAATGAGAAGGCAACTTTGTCATTCCATATCTTTGATATTTGTTGTTTGGTATTTGATATTTGTTGTTTGATATTTGTTGATATTTGTTGGATGGGATACCATTCTTAATAAATGATCTTTTTTAATGCTTGAGGAGAAGTTAAGGTTTCCACTATTTGTACGGAAATGAATAACTATAACAACAAGAACATTCTTGTTCTGGCTAGCTAATATGTGCAAACACATTAATGTTTCTAATTTTCTTGAAATTTTGAAGATATTATGGGATTACGTAATTGACTAAATATCAAATAAATTATGTTTGAATGAAAGATAACATCATAGTATTTCATATACACTACAATTACGAGGGAGAAAGACTTAAAATTTACCAAACATTTGAGGTGGATTGTGGCTGTTAATGAGAATGAAACCACTAATTTTTTTTTGTTACGAAAATTGGTGTCTAAACAGATCTTTTGAACAACTTTTTTTCTGCATATCAATTATGTTATAAAAGCCTCTTATTTATGTTTGACAGGAACAAAAATAATTCCATTTACATTGCAGTCATATATTTACAAAAAGTGACTCTCCCTAGTCCTTTAAAGTGCTTTGTCTCAAATGGGAATCATTAACAAAGAAATATTTTTTGTCTTCATGAATTCTTTTCTCTTTCATTCGAGTCCCACTGCGTCTGTTTATTACTTATTTTTCTTAATCTGGATCTACAGAATGTAGTTTCTCAAATGGGCTAACTGTCTCCACAACCAATGATTCAATCTACGGTGTTGATATTACAGGGTGTGGTACATTCCCAAACAATTTTCTTTGCTTATTTTTCTTCAGCCTGTCTTTCCTTTCCCAAGAATAAAACTAAAGAGGTACTAAGGATTTTTGAGGATAATGCTTCTTTCCTTTATGGAATACTATAAATCCCAGAGGTGTTTCTGTAATTTATGAGGAGCTTTGATAAAGAATATTACAGAAAAAGAACAAAGTATTCTGAATTGATATGTTTTATTTTTACTATTAGATTAAGTTTGCTTTAATTTGTTATAGGCAAAGCTTAAGCGTTGGATCTGATCAAATATCCGTTTTTTATACTTTTGGATACTATTGGCACGGGTCACAGCCATTGCAGAATAAAAAATCTTTAACGTAATCTAAGTCGGATTTTACATGATAAGGTGAACATATTTTTAGAACCCTGTCGACTAAAGAAATTACTACCCCTCTTTTTACACAAGGAGGATGATTTGACGAGAAATGTAGAAAACATAGAAATATAGAAATGTAAAAAAACATAATCTCTCGGCTTCTTTCAAAACTGAACAAAAAGCTGAACATTTTTTCAACTCGGAAAGGATAAAACGGACCCTATACTAGGTAGTGGTGTTTACAGAGTCCCGTGTTCATGTGGAAAATTTTACATTGGCAGGACCCATCAATAACTGGGGGAACGAATGCATGAACACAAAATTTTGATAGATAAGTCCCTGAGATTTGAAAATAAAAATGACAATTTTGATTCAGCTCTGGCCCAGCATATATACGAAAATCCTGACCATTTAGTTCTTTTTGAAGAGGCAACTTTAATATCTACCGTAAATGGCCTACCGCAATCTTTTAAAGAGGCAGTTGAGATAAAAAAACATATAAATAGAAATTTGGCTATAAATAGAGACACGGGAGATATTTCCTTATGCCCAATTTATAACAATTTAATATTAAAAGACTCTATGAATATTTTCGCCCAGTCTAATTTAAGACAACCTGTCCGCATATCTAATGAAAACCGAAATTGTAGACAAGGGAAATCTGTTGCAAGGCAAAGGATACTTATTCCATCTAATTGGTTCTTTCATTGATTTCAAGTTGGTTTTTGTTGTTTGATTCAGTGTCTTTTTTCCTCTCGTACTGTTCACTTAAGAAGGTTAGATTTTGGTGTTGTTTCTTCTTTTTTTCTCTTTTTTCTTTTTCCTCTTTCTTATTTTTTTCTTTTTTTGAGCACTGAGGACGACTTGGTGGAGGTCCTTGTCGAAATATTTGCTTGTTTTTCATATTTTGCTACTGGCTGACAAAATCCTCTTTTTTTCACCTATTTGATTTTTGTCTTTTCTTTTATTATTTCCTTTCTTGTTTTCATACAGTGATTTATCAAAGTGAATCAACAATTATGAGGAAGGATGGAGAAATTTGTATGGGGGGAGGCTGTAAGTGTGCCTAAAACTTCAAAAAGCCTATTCGTCCCTAAATTTTTGATCGCTTGATGAAATTTCATACAAGTATGAGGATCTCAGAGAGGGGAGAAATTAATCTATATTCTCCCTTTAGCCCTGGGCATATTTTTGGACTATACCTGTAATACAGGTGTTGCGGGGTGTAAGCTCCTCTGTTATTTAGTAAAACATTACATGTAGCAGAATGTTAGATTTATGCACTGGCCAGCACAAACAGTAAAGCGGAGGGAGGGATATCATCAGAACCGCCAAAAACTTTATTTTTAACTGAAATTAAAATGAGATTATTTCTGCTTTTTCTAATTAAACACATATTGTATTGTCTTCTCGTATATTTAGAGAGCGGTGGGGGAGGGGTGTCATTAACCTCCTGTCTCCCATATCAGCGTTTATGTGAGGCATCCCTATAAAGAAGACTGGTTCGAAGAATTCTCCTTGAAAACCGAAAAAATGAGGACCTTATAACTAATTAGCGTGTTTCATAACCCTTCTAATAAAAATTTGGAGGGGTGGACTTTTCAACAGATGATTATTCACAAATCATTACTACTCGAATATCAAATTCAAAAACAGGGGCTGAAGGAGGGAACAGCAGCCTCCTTCACGTCTAAGAGAGTCAATGCTCTTCAGTAGTTCGTAGAAACAAACTTTAAGTGAAAGGCCCTAGTCAATAGAAAACGAAAATGTTTTGATTAAAATACATCCAATAGCAAAGTTGATTATTTATACTCATTCTAAATATGCGCAATATTTTAGTTTCAATTTTAATTACCAAACCCTATTAGCACATGAAAATGTGACCATTTTTAGAAATGAAGACTGAATCCCCCAAAAAGAGGTGTGATTCTATTGAAAAGATTATGGAAAAAGGGCTTATAGAATGAGCATTTAAAGATCGATTGAATATTTCAAGTAACAACAGGGTCCATGCAAAAGCAATTTTCCATTTTCTCGCATTTTGGCGTAGGACATAGTAATTATTATCCGAGCAAGCCAAATTTGTTCGAAAAAAAAATCTAGAGAGCTATTGAAAGGTTAATTATATAGCCTCCTAGTCTCAGAGATCGCACTGGGATTCGTCCCTGAATGTAATTACAGTTTATAAAAATGAACCAGCTCTATAGATCTTTCATCCAAATTACTAATTCATTCAGCTCAAAGTTCCCCTCAACACACCCTGAAAGTTTCAGCTGAATACCCTTAGAGATTCCTAGGATACTGCATACGCCCTGCCCATTTCTAGCATGCGCGCTTTTTATAACCTAGATGCACGTAGTTCGTTTTGATTTAGTATTGAAAATTCATTAGTCTTGCAATATTTATTGCATATATAAAATTTTGGCAATCCGTACAAACACAGGAAGCTCCGATTTGACTCATCACCCTCCTGAGCGATCCTTGAGAGTTTCAGCTTAATATCCTTAACCCTTGCTGAAGTATTTTAGATACGCGCTTCTGATAGCCTGGAAAAACAAAGGGTCTTTTGATATGATTATACTTTTTGCAGTAGTCGTAGCTGTAGTAGTAGTGTTAATAGTATTAGTTGTAACATTAGTATTAGTAGTAGTAGTAACAGAAGTAGTAGTAGTAGTAGTAGTAGTAGTAGTAGTAGTAGTAGTAGTAGTAGTAGTAGTAGCAGTAGTAGCAGTAGTAGTAGTAGTAGTAGTAGTAGTAGTAGTAGTAGTAGTAGTAGTAGTAGCAGTAGTAGTAGTAGTAGTAGTAGTAGTAGTAGTAGTAGTAGTAGTAGTAGTCGTAGCTGTAGTAGTAGTGTTAATAGTAGTAGTTGTAGCATTAGTATTAGTAGTAGTAGTAGTAACAGAAGTAGTAGTAGTAGTAATAGTAGTAGTAGTAGTAGTAGTAGTAGTAGTAGTAGTAGTTGTAGCAGTAGTAGGTGTAGTAGTAGTAGTAGTAGTAGTAGTAGTAGTAGTAGTAGTAGTAGTAGTAGTAGTAGTAGTAGTAGTAGTAGGAGGAGGAGCAGTTTTAGTAGTAATAGCATTAGTACCCGTAGCAGTAGCAGAATTAGAAAAGTTGAAGTAGCTGTAACAGTAGTAGTACACTACCTTTTGGTTAGTTTAGTATCCTCCTTAACATGCTCTTAAAGTTTCATCTCAATACTTTAAACCGCTTTTGAGGCACTGATGACTCCCCCATTTGGCAACCTGCATGCAAAAAGTATGTTTGATTTAATTCATCTCAACGTTTCCTGGACATTTCCTTGCCCCTATTCATAGCATTAGTTATAGTAGCAACAGTAGTATTAGTAGTAGTAGTAGTAGTAATAGCAGTATTAGCAGCATTAATAGTAGTGGTAGTATTAATAAGATTAGTAGCAGTAATAGTAGTAATATTATTAGTATTAGCTGAAGAAGTATGTTCATACTGCAATTTTATCGGTTCAACATTCCCCTCAACATGCCCTGAAAGTTTCGACTTAAAACCCTAAGCCACTCCAGATTTATTGGTAATACGCCTTTTTTACAACCTGCCCGTACGTAGCGTGTTTTTGTTTAGTTCAACACCTCCCTCAACATACCCTGAAAGTTTCACTATAATACCCTTCCCTGTTTGGAGACCCAGGACCAACGGAGACAGGCAGTGCTATTGTGCTGCTTAGAATAATAATTTGCCCGATATGGCTCACACTGCGTATAGGTGCTATTCTTGGAACAATAATAATTATTTTAGACGACCTAATTCAACATAGGACCGCCTGTATTTTTCGCGTTGCTGGCAACAATTAATGTCCAGTTCTTCCTTATTCTCGAAATAATGAGCAGCATCTCTAATCCGATGGGTATTACACCCAAGTAATTCCAGTCCAAGATCCAAGCACTTTCAGTCGCCCATTCTCTGCTTCAGACTGTCTACCAGTAGGTTCTGGAGCTCAATTCTACAGACCACTAATCTAAGATGGTTGGAGCAGCAAAACCCTTTTATGAGCAGTTTTCAGTCCAAACAGAAAATCTAAAACATTCGGTTACCATCCTCAACATACCCTGAAAGTTTCAATGGGTCCCTGTTTGGAGACCCATGACCAACGGAGACAGGCAGTGCTATTGTGCTACTTAGAATAATAATTTGCCCGATATGGCTCACACTGCGTATAGGTGCTATTCTTGGAACAATAATAATTATTTTAGACGACCTAATTCAACATAGGACCGCCTGTATTTTTCGCGTTGCTGGCAACAATTAATGTCCAGTTCTTCCTTATTCTCGAAATAATGAGCAGCATCTCTAATCCGATGGGTATTACACCCAAGTAATTCCAGTCCAAGATCCAAGCACTTTCAGTCGCCTATTCTCTGCTTCAGACTGTCTACCAGTAGGTTCTGGAGCTCAATTCTACAGACCACTAATCTAAGATGGTTGGAGCAGCAAAACCCTTTTATGAGCAGTTTTCAGTCCAAACAGAAAATCTAAAACATTCGGTAAACCATCCTCAACATACCCTGAAAGTTTCAACATAATACCCTTCCCTGTTTGGAGACCCATGACCAACGGAGACAGGCAGTGCTATTGTGCTACTTAGAATAATAATTTGCCCGATATGGCTCACACTGCGCATAGGTGCTATTCTTGGAACAATAATAATTATTTTAGACGACCTAATTCAACATAGGACCGCCTGTATTTTTCGCGTTGCTGGCAACAATTAATGTCCAGTTCTTCCTTATTCTCGAAATAATGAGCAGCATCTCTAATCCGATAAGTATTACACCCAAATCATTCCAGTCCAAGATCCAAGCACTTTCAGTCGCCCATTCTCTGCTTCAGACTGTCTACCAGTGGTTCTGGAGCTCAAATCTAAAGACCACTAATCTAAGATGGTTGGAGCAGCAAAACACTTTTGTGAGTCCAGTTAGAAAATTCAGTCCAAATAGAAAAACCAAGACATTCGGTTACTATAAGCAGACCCCTCCTTATTTCCTATTTTGAAACCACTGTCAGTGCCAGATCAACAAATCAGACGGACAAGAATCATGAGATTTTTCAAACTTGTTAGTAAGATATTCTATATTTTATAATCAACTGACTAGTTTCAGATCCGAGACAAAGGTTCGGGAAGAATTCCAGTAACTCAAGGCTTAGAAGTAGCTCAAGGCGTAAAATACCGACCCAAGCTCACCAAAACTCGTGGATTTAAATATAGTACAAGAGTTTGTAAATGAATTGCCTGCGCTATCATTCAACGAGTTGCCCTTTGGGTAAGAATTTTGGATCGTAGAGAGAGACTCGGAAAAATTTCCTGGTAATTCAAGGCTTAGAAGCCTTTGAACCAAGTTCACCCCAGTTCCTTGATGGACGCCGTTTTAAGTACCTCAAATGAAAGATTCTTATTCAATGCTTAAGAGGATTAACCAAAATCTTCGAACAGCAAAGGACCAATGAGTGACTTAACGATTTATCAGTCATTGCAACCCATCAACAAAAAGCGTAAAATGCCGACTATAATATACCCGTCGAGGCCGTTCTGTTGTATGTTCAAAATTAAGAAACTTAAATCTCTTTTATTTTGGAGCAATTCGGGGTACATTGTGGAAGGTAATATTTTTATTTATTCTATAGGCTACACGTCGGATGATAGCGGAAACTCCTCTAAGATAGAATCAGCTTCAAACTAATATTATAGGTGATTACAGAAATTCAGGACACCCACTATTTGCTTAATTACACTTGGGGTTTGGTGTTCCTCGCATAAAACTGCTCAGTTCAAGGCTAATAATTATATTTCAGTCCTGAGTTACATATAAAGTATAATTTAGAAGGCTAAAGAAATGTTTTATTTCTGCTATTAAGACGAATTTGGAGTAGGCTTCAACTAAACAGCAAACAATAAAAAGCGACTTTTCCCTAGTGCTTTTAGTCAACTGGAAACACTTGAAAACTGCTAATTTTATTTTTGCCAGAATGAATTGTGTGTTGGTCTATTGTATTCCTACTGTCTTCATTCTTTGTTTTTTTAATCTGAAAAAGGACAGTCTAGTTGCTAACTCGGATATATGGATAGCAATTGTGTTACAAAACCGGCTTACTTTATTTACTGATAATTCAAGAATTGGTTTCAATACAGAATATATAGGAGTCAGCTTTGCTTTAATCATACTAACTGAATATGCTAGCATTCTTTTTATATCTTTATTATTTAGTAAAGTTTTCTTTTTCGTCTCTTTCTTTTAGAGATATTGATTTATACTTATCCTGGAAGATTTATTTCATAAGATTTTGGAAGAGTACATCAAGCAAGCCAACTATTCTACTATAAACAACACAATTTATTGTGAACTTATAGGTACAGTACAAAGAATACTGAACCTACGAATTGCATAACAGTCAAGTGTTATACAAAAAAAAATAAAATTTACAAAAACATCAATAACGACGAAGACCACACTGCCTTTCCATAACAAACACCAAAAACCAGAAGAACAATAGGGAATTTTTTAAGACAGTGGGAAACAAATTAGAATGAATATTTCGGCCCTATGTCCAAGGGCCATTCTCAGCAATACAAATAAGAAAAAACAACTTACAAGAGGATAAAATCGATAAAACTAAAATGAACAGTTTTTCAAAACAGTCCCAGCATCCTTACCTCAGCGAAGTTCAACCAGGATTGATAAATAAATTTTTATGAAACGAGGCAATTCATTGAAATGAAAGAAAATGATTTAAAAATAGGTTTTTAATGCCAGCCTTGCTTTTTTCGCTGCTGATCTTATAGGTGTATTTGTGACAGGTTCTGTGTTGATATCGATTGGTTTTTTATAATATTTCGTAAGGCCATTTTTAATTAAATTTGTGTATAAAGCATTCAGCAAATATTCTCCTAAATCCATATTTAAGGAAATATTATTATTAATCTTAAGTCTGAATTCAATTGCTTCTCGAACTAATTGCTTTATGCCTAGATAATTCCTAATAATGGTGGATTCTTCAAAAAGTATTTTGTGGCTAGGATTTTCGAAAACATGGCTGCTTAAAGCAGAATCAAAAGAAACAGAAGTAATGATATAATTCAGAGCTTTGGTGATATCATCTTTATGTTATTGTAGGCGTTCCTCGAAATTCTGGTGGGTTTTCCCTACATAGAATTTGCCACAGTCGTATGGTATTTGATAGACACCTCTTTGGCGAGTAATTGGTGTCTTATCTTTACCAGAACTTAGAATTATTATGATTTTCAAACTATTGGTAAATACAACATACAGATTATTTTGTGTGCATACTTTTTTAAGATATCTAGTGATTTTTGGGATGTATGGGAGGTAAATTATGTTTTGGGGCTTATTGGGATTTTCACATGGTAAATTATTATTGATTTTATGGGGGTGTCTTTTGACTCAACGGTTAATTGTATTATTAATAAATAAAAGAGGATACCCATTTCCAAAAAGTATGTCCCTGATAAAGTCTAGTTCAGCTCTGATGTAGGAATCAGAACAAATATTCAGGGCACGATCTACGAGAGATATTACGACATTTCTTTTAACTTGTAGGGGGTGATTTGATTCAAAAGGTAAATATCTTTTTTTTGTGTTGGTTTTTTGTAAATAATTTAATTGAGTTCATCTAGGTTGCGAATAATTAGAACATCTAGGAATGAGATTTTATTTACAATTTCAATTTCTAAGGTAAACTGTAAATTCCTATCATATGTATTAAGGTGATCTAAAAAGCCCCAAGTGCATTTTCCTCATAGTACCAAAGTGAAATTACGTCATCCATGTAACGTCCCCAAAAGATATGTTTAAAAAAATATGAATTTAATTCCCAATTTCCAATATGCTCTACATGAATATTCGCCAGTAACCTGGAAAGAGGCGCACCCATGGGTAAGCCATTTATTTGTTGGTAAAAAGAATTACGGAATTGGAAATACATTGAATACTTGTTACAAAGTTTGAAGATAATGAAAGTAATTTTACCATTTTGTTTTACGTAATACGAAAGATTACGACACAAAAATTTAAGCACACCTAAATGACAAAACTACAAATTAAACTATAACCCACGATCATACTGATCAGTTTGCTAACACAATTATAAAAGAATTAAAAGATCTAATACAAAATGGTAAAATTACTCCACAATTATATAATAAATTTTTTCCCCCGAGCCAGCTTTTGTCCAAAATTTTATGGTCTACCAAAATTACATAAGCAAGACATTCCTTTAAGGCCAATTGTAGCTTGTATGAAAGCCCCCGCCTCGAACATTGGAAAATTGTTATGTACAGCCTTCATTCCTTTGCTTTTTTCTCAAAAATCTTATATATGTAATTTGGTCGATTTAGTTGAAAAACTCAAAAACGTAAATATTTCAAAAAATACAATTATCAGTAGCTTTGACGTTGCGTCTATGTATACAAATATTAATGTAGCAGAATCCAAGAAATCATTAGAAAATGAAATAAATGAAAATTATGACTTGATAGAAGTTTCAGCAACAGGATTAGATTGCGCCGTTTTAATGACATTGGTTAAACTTTGTAACAAGTATTCAATTTATTTCCAATTCCGTAATTCTTTTTACCAACAAATAAATGGCTTACCCATGGGTGCGCCTCTTTCCAGGTTACTGGCGAATATTCATGTAGAGCATATTGGAAATTGGGAATTAAATTCATATTTTTTTAAACATATCTTTTGGGGACGTTACATGGATGACGTAATTTCACTTTGGTACTATGAGGAAAATGCACTTGGGGCTTTTTAGATCACCTTAATACATATGATAGGAATTTACAGTTTACCTTAGAAATTGAAATTGTAAATAAAATCTCATTTCTAGATGTTCTAATTATTCGTAACTTAGATGAACTCAAACAAATACAAAGTAGAAACAATAGGGGAAATCTTTTCAAGACTGTGGAAATCAATTCTGTGAATGTTTCGGCCCTATGTCCAAGGACCGTCTTCAGCACAATACGAGAGCGAGAGAGAATATATATATATATATATATATATATATATATATATATATATATATATATATATATATATATATATATATATATATATATATATATATATATATATATATATATATATATATATATATATATAAACTTACACTAAAATGTGAGAATTAAAACTAATAATGTTTTTTTAAACTTTTTTAAAAACAGCCCTAGCATCTTTACTTCAACGAAGTTAAACCAGGACTATTTTGTATTTGTTTATTTTATTTGAGTCTTGGTTGAGCTTCGTTGAAGTAAGGATGCTAAGGCTGTTTTTAAAAAAGTTTAAAAAAAATTATTAGTTTTAATTCTCACATTTTAATGTAAGTTTATTTATATATACATATTTTCTCTCTCGTTCTCGTATTGTGCTGAAGACGGCCCTTGGACATAGTGCCGAAACATTCACAGAATTGATTTCCACTGTCTTGAAAAGATTTCCCCTATTGTTTCTACTTTGTATTTGTTTGTTATGGAAAGGCAGTGTGGTATTCGTCGCTATTTTAGATGAACTCAATTTTACTATTTACAGAAAACCAACACAAAACAATATATATATTTACATTTTGAATCAAAACCGCCCCCCACAAGTTAAAAGAGGTGTCGTAATATCTCCCGTAGATCGTGCCCTGAATATTTGTTCTGATTCCTACATCAGAGCTGAACTAGACTTTATCAGGGACATACTTTTTGGAAATGGGTATCCTCTTTTATTTATTAATAATACAATTAACCGTAGAGTCAAAAGACACTCCCATAAAATCAACAATAATTTATATGCGAAAATCCCGATAAGCCCCAAAACGTAATTTACCTCCCATATATCCCAAAAATCACTAGAAATCTTAAAAAAGTATGCACACCAAATACTATGTATGTTGTATTTACCAATAATTTGAAAATCAAAAATCTCCTAAATTCTGGTAAAGATAAGACTCCAGTTACTCGCCAAAGAGGTGTATATCAATTACCATGCGACTGTGGCAAATTCTATGTAGGGAGAACCCACCAGAATTTCGAGAAAAGCCTACAACAACATAAAGATGATATCACCAAAGCTCTGAAGTCTAATATTACTTCTGTTTCTTTTGATTCTGCTTTAAGCAGCCATGTATTCGAAAATCCTAGCCACAAAATACTTTTTGAAGAATCCGCCATCATTAGCAATGATCTAGGCATAAAACAAGTAGTTCGAGAAGCAATTGAAATCAGACTTAAGATTAATAATAATTTTTCCTTAAATAGAGATTTAGGAGAATATTCATGAATGCTTTATACACAAATTTAATTAAAATGACCTAACGGAATACTATAAAAAACCAATAGAAATTAACACAGAACCTGTCACAAATAGACCTTTAAGATCAGCAGTGAAAAAAGCTAGGCTGGCATTAAAAACCTGTTTTTAAATCATTTTCTTTCATTTCAATGAATTGCCTCGTTTCATAACAATTTATTTGTCAGTCCTGGTTGAACTTCGCTGAGATAAGGATGCTGGGACTGTTTTGAAAAACTGTTCATTTTAGTTTTATCGATTTTATCCTCTTGTAAGTTGTTTTTTCTTATTTGTATTGCTGAGGACGGCCCTTGGACATAGGGTCGAAATATTCATTCTAATTTGTTTGCCACTGTCTTAAAAAATTCCCTATTGTTCTTCTTGTTTTTGGTGTTAGTACTAAAACTTTTAATTCAAGACTTCTCAGGAGGGAGGGGAGGATAAGAGGAGTTTGTGTTTTTTCTGTCACTCTTTTTTATTTTCAAATAATCAAAAACTAAACAAATCTGCACTTTTCACTATCAAACTTAATGCTCGTGAGAAATTTCTTAATTATAAAGCAAAGAAAATCTACCGTAATCATTGAGGGTTCAGTTCTAAATTACATTACTAAATGCTTATATATTCTTGCAGGTTCTTTATGGTATTGTTTTTCTCGTTGGATTCATTGGAAATTCTTTAGTCATATATGTCGTGTTAAGATACAGCAAGATGCAAACAGTGACTAATTTTTATATCCTTAATTTGGCTATTGCTGACGTGACCTTCCTAGCTGGTAAGTGTAAGCTTGTCTTTTCTGTTTATTGATTAGAAATAAAACCTTGCAAAAATAAGTCCAGAATTACCAGTACTATCAAAAACTGTATACCTCTAGTATATTACGGGAGGTTATAATTCCTGTTGACCCAACTTCACATCAGCAAAACTGTAACAGACTCCTTTACCAAAAACGCCTCACTATGAATCACGTGCAATATTATTATTCTTATTCTTATTATTAGGTGGAATCTCAGAATTGTTGCAATACCAATATTTGCTCGTTTTAAGTTAGTCTTGATAAGGGGCATTTAAAAATTTCCTATTGAACTCAATATGTTTCTAAAAAGGCAGCTATACAGTTTTTCAGATTTTCTATCGTTAAATGCTCCAATTATTTAACAAAAAATAGTAGCCTACTGCTACGAACAACTCAAAGGGGTATGTTTCAGGTGTCGTTCTTAAAGAATGGGGACAAAAATTGAAACTTTAGCGTACAGAACGAGGAGGCTTTCCCCGGAAGGTAGGTAGGTAGGTAGGTAGGTAAGTTTTATTTTATCCACAATACAAACATAAATAAAAAAATGACAACACTAATAAATTATTGCAGCAAAAAGAAAGTCCTAAGGACTTGTGCTGCAATTTCATATTATGATTTACATCTTATAAATAAATATCTAAACATAACATCTCATGATTAACCACCTAGCCTATCTTATATATAAAAAATAACAACACATACACATGAACAAAATACAACAAAATAATCATATTAAATATCATTTACCGGTATTCAGTCCCCACCCCACATCAATAAACTGCAAAAAAAGACATCAAAAACCTTCTGCCCTTCAAAACCTATTACTTAAATAAAACATTTTCAATTTATTTTTAAACCCATATAAAGTGACAGACTCCCTGATGCCAGCCGGCAAACTATTCCAAACAGAAGGCCCCAGATTACGAACCACATATGATGATCGAACTGTTTTTCTTTGTTCATGGCTTTAAAGTTGTGAATTTCTTGTATCATAATTATGGTACTCCTGATTCATGGAAAAATAATCATGAAAATACTCAGGGCATATATTTTTCATGCTCTGGAACACAAAAAATGATGCCTGGTAGTCACGAATCTGACCAACATTTAAAACATTACACCGGGAAAAGCTAGCAGTAGTTTTGGATTCAACCTGCTCTTTTATGTCCGCAATCAATCGAATGCTTTTATTTTGCAAAATCTGGATCCTTTTATAATTAGATAAGAAATTGCTAGCCAATGAACACAACCATAATCTATATAAGGATGAACAAGGGAAAAATAAATGATTTTTAAAATCTTGAACGGAAAAGTTTTTTTTACACGTCTCAAAATTCCTAGACCCCTAGCCATTTTAGCACCAATAACACTGCGATGCTTTTTCCAACTAATATTATTATCTAAATAAAACCCCAAATACCTAATTTCAAAAACTTGTTTAATGGGTAAATGTCCAAAAAAAATGTTATTATTATCATTAACTAACCTACCTGTTCTACTAAATATAATGTAATTTGTTTTAGATGCATTAACTGCTAGGGAACTACCTACTGTAAAACTGCGCAAACGTTCAAGTGCCAAATTAGCCTTATGTGCAACCTGCACCACAACTACCAATTACTGTTATCGCAGTGTCGTCCGCGAAAGAGGTCAGCGCTTCAATTCCAACATGTGAAGCCAACGAATTAACATAAATAAGATAAAGTAGAGGTCCCAGCACGGAACCTTGAGACACTCCACACTTAACACCGAACTCTCTGCTTGATATATCTGATAAAGCAACTTTGATAGTCCGGCCATGCAAATACGATGAAAACCACTTTACACAAGTACTACCTAACCCAAGCCCACTTGGTCTACTAAGAAGAGTATTAAAATCAACAGTGTCAAAGGCCTTACGGAAATCTACAAAAACAGTTAAAGGAACCATATTATTTTCAAACGCATTATCAACAAAACTTAAAAGATGGTGTACTGCATGACTAGTGGAATGTTTACTTCTGAAACCAAACTGTCCATTATACAAAATTTTCTTCGAATCCAAAAAATCATAAAATCGTTTATAAATAACTTTTTCATAAATTTTACTAAATAAAGGTAAAATGGAAATTGGTCGCCAATTACAGGGGTCTGAGGGGTCCCCACCTTTATGTAAAGGTATGATTTTAGATCGTTTCAGTTCCGACGGGAAATGCCCTTTAACCATTGAGAGATTAATTAAATGAACCAGTACCGGTAAAAGATACACCGACACATAATTAAAAGCCTTTAGGTTCAATCCATCTACACCAGAAGAATTTGATTTAAGGCTACAAACAATTTTTTCAACTTCTTCTACATTACATGGTACAAATTCAAACCCATTCTGCATGCTTGAAGGATTTACGTTAATGTTGACGGCACAACCACCTCTAGACACTTCATTCTGTATAACACTACCAATTTTCGAAAAATAATCACCCATGTAATTTGCTATTTCCAATTTATCATGAATAATTCTATTACTAGTTTTTAAATTGGTTATACACATATCTTTTTTTTCACATCCTATCACTTCACGGACAATTCCCCAAGTATCTTTTATATTACCTACCTTAATCTTCAAACGGTTTAAATAATACTCATTCTTTGCATTTCTTTTTTAATTATTTACATAATTTCTCAACTCTTTAAACTCATTTAAAATCATTTCAGATGGATTATCAAGATATTGACAATACAACTTATTTCTTTGTCTTATTAAACTCAAAATTTCATCATTTATCCACGGCTTTCTCGGTTTAGCTTTCTTGCAATTAATTTTATTCAATGGGCAATTTTTCTCAAACACAGGGTAAAGAATATCTGAAAAAATGTTAAAAGCTTTTGAAGCATCATCCTTTTCATTGTAAACCACCTCCCAATC
This sequence comes from Artemia franciscana, assembly GCF_032884065.1. NCBI lineage: Eukaryota > Metazoa > Arthropoda > Branchiopoda > Anostraca > Artemiidae > Artemia > Artemia franciscana. Next base: position 12,231,492 of record NC_088882.1, read on the forward strand.
CAACGAACTAACTTCATTTTTAAATTTAGCCAGATTAACTTCTTTCATGTCACGCCGAAGAATCTTGTTTTTTCTTTTAATTTTACAATGTGATAACTTCTGCAACAAACAAAGAAGCGGTAAGTGGTCCGAACCAGAATGGATTAATACATCACACATGCTATCTTCCACCATAACTTCACTGACGAAAACATTATCAATCAAAGTTGCAGAATGGTCTGTTAATCGGGATGGGATAGAATTTAATGGGAAAAGACCAAATGAAAGCATGACATTAAGGAAATCCAAATTTTTGGCTTGAAGATCTAATAAATCAAAATTAAAATCACCTATGATTACAATTTTATCAAAATTTCGATTTATTTCAGATATTAAAATTTCGAATTCCTCTAGGAAAAAATCCGGACTAGCACCAGGGGGTCTATACACCGATGAAATAAGAAGTGGATTATTATTACTTGTCACTATTTCAATAGCAAAAGTTTCAATCTTACCTTCAATCCATAAAGATAAATCTTCCCTTACTTTAAATTTTATATTATCCTTGATTATGAATGCTAAACCTCCCCTTCCCATCAATGACCGGTTCTTGGAAATAAGTGTGTAACCTGGAAAATTAAATAACGAAGCAGGACACTGTTCACTAATAAATGATTCACAAATACCTATCACTTGCACCTCACTGTCAAGTTTGTTAATTATATCAACTACATCTTCATGTGAAGTAGTTAAATGACAATTCCAGTGGAGAATCTGGAATCCGGACAGCATAACGGGTGCACTCACATCATCTACTGCAACATATTTACTAAGCCTTGCAGGCTGTTTATCCGAAAATTCCGACCGGCTACCAACATCACTCGACAAAATATTATCCAACGAAAAGCGATTATTTTCTAACTGTAGTAATCGTGAAAACATTCATAAATAAATCATCCTACTTCCTATTAAAGAACTATTACTACGAAAGAATGTAAATACTAAAGTACACATTTATAACTACTAAAACGAAAAAAAAAAACTCAGATTATATGTCGTCACATCTCCACAGTCGGCGTGTCCGAGCGTCATTTCCAGATCGAGCGAAAATACGGCCGTGATCGGACCATACGTTATGGTTACCTAACCTATCACGAGCCAGTTGCAGAATTTCTCGTCGCTTCTTAGTTAAACTTTCTGACACAAATATACCAGATTTGGCCAGTTTGCTCTTAGCAGCAAATACCTTTCTAGCCACATCCTTAGACGAAAACTGGGCGAGTACCGGTGCAATCATATCAGGCCGCGTAAGATTCGCTGGAAGGGTAAATCTATACACTTTAGTTAGTTCCGAAACATAAACTTGTACGCCCATCTTGTCCGAGATAATATTATTAATACACATTTCATGGATTCTTATTCATGGATAATTCTCCCCCTGAAAAATTCTATCTGCGTAAATATCCAATCCCCCGTTCCCCAAGATATTTCCGTATATTTTCCCATACAAAATATTATATATGAACAGTGGGCAAATTGCATAGCTTACAGCCCTTTTTCCTAAATTTGTGAGGGGCTATGTCATGCCCAGAGGCATTGTTGTTGGACCTTTGAAGTGTGCTGAATCAAAATATCCTTAAATTTTGACCGGAAGTCATTGGTAATTAAAGGGTTGAGGTGAGACTAGTTGGCCTTCAATCTTTTTTTTTCGCTTAAAAAGGGGACGGAAACTTTTAATTTCCGTTCAAGTGAGTGCTCTCCCAATCATCCAGGAATATCCTTTTGATACGACCACCCCCGAAAAAAAAACAACAACAAATGATATTTATTACACCAAAATTACTAATTTCACATTTTTGTATATAGGAGCTTGTAACCTTGGCAGTAGGTTTCTTTGATATGCTGAATGTTAACGGCGTGTTTTTTTTTTTTTTATTAAGCTCACTTGACTTTTTGGAGGTGTCCCCCCCCTTTTTGGAAAATCAGACAAATTTCATTAGGATTGTAGCTTTTTATAAGAAGCATTAAACTTAAGACTTTTATATATTTGGAATTAATATAAAAATATTTTAAATTGCTTAAATTATATCTAGATAAGGAAGCCCATCTCCGAAATCATCAGTCTTAACGTTGAAGTTATCTTTTTTTTTCTTTAAAATTTTTGCAGCTTAACAATCTTCCATGTTGTTTTGTGTGAACAATATTTATTGTCCTGCCAAAAATAGGACGGTTTGTGAAGGGTTATTCACACACAGTGAAAATATTGCCTTTTTTCTCAAAAATAAGCTAAAGCATGAGAAAAATTCCTCCAGTGGAATCTTATCTACTGACAGGATTTGAAGAGGCATATGCCCCTCCCCCCACGCTACAACAATTTGGAGAAAAAATCTTAGATAGCTCTAAGACCATTGCTTGTCTTAAGTTTTTACTTCGTTCTTTAGTTTGAGCAGATCATTTTTTTAAATCAATCCATCCTCATTTTTTAGATAAAAAAAACGCAAAAAGGGTTCCATTACACTTTCTAATAGGCTCCACATTAATATTTATACACATATACTGCCTTCGAACTTTATCATAAAGTAAATAGGTGAGCCTAGTTAATAGCAAAATTGCGAAAACGTAGTATATTTAAACAACAAAATACAAGTAGAACAATGGAGAAATTCTTTCTATAACACAATGGAATGTAGCTAACTTTAAATGAACACTTTGATCCTATGCCCAAGGGCCGTCCCCAGAATAATACAAATGGAAATATAAAAGATGTAAAAGAGAAGCTTATATTAAAATATGACCATTAAAACTAGAAAATTTTTAAACGGCCCTAGCATCATAAATGATGATGACATCAACGATGACATCGAGTCAGGACATTATGTAAGTAAAACAGTTCAAAATAGGGATGAAACATTTTTATTGACAGTGAATAGATGTAAAATTATTTAACTGGATATTTCGAACACATATACAGTGTTCATCATCACCAGTAAAACAGTGTTTTACTGCTGATGATGAACAATGTATATGCGTTCGAAATATCCAGTTAAATAATTTTATATCTATTCACTGTCAATAAAAAGGTTTCATCCCTATTTTGAACTGTTTTACTTTCGTCATGGAAAGGCAGTGTGGTCTTCGAAGTTATCTAAATCAGGACATCGTTATGTTTTTGTTGAATTTGAAGAAATAATGCTAAAAAAACTTTTGTGTAATTTTTTTAGATTTTTTTTTTCCATAAAGATATAAAGGGGAAGGCAATATTCAATCCGTAGGGGGTCAAAATTTTCTACTAGATTCGTATCCCTGGTAAGTTTTAATCAAACAGTTCGTGGTAACGAACTGTAATAAGGAACCACCCGGCTCAAGAGTAACCGAAACTCTAAAAAACGGAATTTTGATACCAATAATTACATCAAAAGAACGGCATTTTTATTCTAATTTAAATAGATAAGTTTCATCAAGTTTAGTCTTACCCATCAAAAGTTACGAGCCTGAGAAAATTTGCTTTAATTTAGAAAATAGGAGGATACCCCCCAAAAGTCATTAAATCTATATATATATACTAGCTGTTGGGGTGGCGCTTCGCGCCACCCCAACACCTAGTTGGTGGGGCGCTTCGCAGCCCCCCCAAGCCCCCCCGCGCGCGTAAGTCGTTACGCGCCATATTAGTTACGCGCCATTGTAGTTGTGTCCTTGTGTCCCACCTGTGAATATAGATAGATTTATATATGTGTTTCAAACTACGTAAAAATTGCGAATATACAACATTTTTGGCTTTCCCACTACTGGAAGCTTTCCGTTTCCAATTGCCAGCAATTGATCTGAAAATGTTTGACCAGAATCATCGTTTTGCAATCGGACACGCATATTTGTAGTTAATTTTAATATTTTTACGTGTGCCCATAAATTAGAATTTTTCAGGCAAGCATTCATTTCGTCTGCAGGAGTTAAACTACGTAAAAATTGCGAATATACAACATTCTTGGCTTTCCCATTGTCTGTGCATATACAAAGCCGTATGCACTAATAATGACGTCATATGCAAACGCTTAGCCATTTATTATTTTTATAATTTTTTAGAATATTCGGAAACACTTTTTCAATCAATTCATTTTTGGACGTCACTAAACTACAGAAATCAGCAGGTAGTTGTATACGTCCTGAAATTGAGTCTATCGTATCATAAATGTCTTTTTGTTCCGACGTTAACTTGTAAATGTTATTTTGTACATACGACAATAGATCACTCGTACTGTAACTTTGTTCACGATCCAATTCTACACATGTCGAAACAGCAGCGATACGGTTAGGTGAAGGCATTCCCAAATCCTGAAGAGGTTTGTTTGCCATACGTACGCACAAATCTTTATATTAAAAACTAAAAGCCATTTATTATTTTTATAATTTTTTAGAATATTCGGAAATACTTTTCCAATCAATTCATTTTTGGACGTCACTAAACTACAGAAATCAGCAGGTAGTTGTATACGTCCTGAAATTGAGTCTATCGTATCATAAATGTCCTTTTGTTCCGACGTTAACTTGTAAATGTTATTTTGTACATACGACAATAGATCACTCGTACTGTAACTTTGTTCACGATCCAATTCTACACATGTCGAAACAGCAGCGATACGGTTAGGTGAAGGCATTCCCAAATCCTGAAGAGGTTTGTTTGCCATACGTACGCACAAATCTTCTATAATAACTAAAGTGTTTATAAATTTCTGATGTAAAATCAAAAGTCATTTCTGACGTCTCTAACTGTTTTCGATGGAGTATATCTTCGGACATTTTTGACTTATATTTTTCCCATAACTCTGTAGGAGCTGATGGAGAGCAAGTGTACGAATTTGACTTGGGGTTGACGTTTCGCACGCGTCATTGATGCAGTTATCCCAGTGTTGGTCATTCTCCAATAAATTCAGAGCTTGGCATGCACTACGGTAAGTGTCATGTATAGTACCGTTTACAGTTCTCAAATACTCAAAGGATGTCGGACCGGGTACATTCACCAAAAGCAGGCGTAGAAAGAAGCATTCATGTTGATTGGGGTGAACGGTGTAGAGTCTTCCTATCGTGGTATCTTTGAAGATGGTAGGTTGGCCGTAAACCCACTGGTTATCTACTTCGATGGTGGTACCGTTGCCATTGTAGGTTTTTCAGTCATTTTACAATTAGAAATTTCTCTTTCAACGGTCTTCTTACAATTAAAAATTTGTCTTTGAACGATATTCTTAAATACCTGTGTCCTGGTCGTCATTTATATTCCCTGTGTCCCGGTCGTCATTTGTGTCCCGGTATCCCAGTCTGTAATTTCTCTTTTTTCTTTTTTCAGTTTTCTTTTTCTTCTTTATTTTTCAGCTTCACTATGAAATACATATCTTCTATAATAACTAAAGTGTCGTTATAAATTTCTGATGTAAAATCAAAAGTCATTTCTGACGTCTCTAACTGTTTTCGATGGAGTATATCTTCGGACATTTTTGACTTATATTTTTCCCATAACTCTGTAGGAGCTGATGGAGAGCAAGTGTACGAATTTGACTTGGGGTTGACGTTTCGCACGCGTCATTGATGCAGTTATCCCAGTGTTGGTCATTCTCCAATAAATTCAGAGCTTGGCATGCACTACGGTAAGTGTCATGTATAGTACCGTTTACAGTTCTCAAATACTCAAAGGATGTCGGACCGGGTACATTCACCAAAAGCAGGCGTAGAAAGAAGCATTCATGTTGATTGGGGTGAACGGTGTAGAGTCTTCCTATCGTGGTATCTTTGAAGATGGTAGGTTGGCCGTAAACCCACTGGTTATCTACTTCGATGGTGGTACCGTTGCCATTGTAGGTTTTTCAGTCATTTTACAATTAGAAATTTCTCTTTCAACGGTCTTGTTACAATTAAAAATTTGTCTTTGAACGATATTCTTAAATACCTGTGTCCTGGTCGTCATTTATATTCCCTGTGTCCCGGTCGTCATTTGTGTCCCGGTATCCCAGTCTGTAATTTCTCTTTTTTCTTTTTTCAGTTTTCTTTTTCTTCTTTATTTTTCAGCTTCACTATGAAATACATATCGCCGAACCTTTGTTTTTTTAACTAAAATCTGGTAGTCATTGATGACCTTATCCAAGTCAAAATCCCAAACCCAATCATCATCGCTATCATTTTCAGTTTTAATATGTTTTGACTCTCGCTGTCCAGGTGGATCTTCATCTAACTGCGCGGTTTTGCGTTCTTTAGCCTCAAGCCTGTTTCCTTGCTGTTCTTTTGATTCCTCGGCACGCTTTCTTTTCTGACTTTCTCTATCAGCAGCAAGTTTTTTGGCATAGACTCTTTGAGCATCTTCATCAGTCATTGTAAACTTAAACATTAATAGAATTCTACGCGAACATATGTCTTATATAACTTGAATGACGTCACCTTCAAAGCAAAAATGATGGCAACTAATTTCATGACGTCAGCCGAAACATGACGTCACCTGATCCACGATCCACAGATCCACAGACAACTTATTTTTATATATATAGATAAATAAGTTGTCTGTGTGTTATGTCTGTCGAGTGACGTCATGTCATCATCTCGTCATGTCGTCATGACGTTAGTTGTCGTCATGTTTGTTTTGACGATGACGTCATTAAGGGTATTTAATTCAAAGAAAAATTTTTAATTCTAAGAAGATCGTGGTCGGAAAAATGTTTAATTGTAAAATGACTGAAGAACCTACAATGGCAACAGCCGAGGAAGCTGCTCAAAGAGTCTATGCCAAAAAACTTGCTGCTGATAGATAAAGTAAGAAAAGAAAGCGTGCCGAGGAATCACAAGAACAGCAAGAAAACAGGTTTGCGACTGATAGAGAAAGTAAGAACAGAAACCGTACCGAGGAATCACAAGAGCAACGTGAAAACAGGCTTGCGGCTTCAAGAGATAATGCCAGATTAGGAATGTGCAATTTCCGTCAACGAAGGCGTGTCGAAGAACTACCAGAGCACCGCGAAACCAGACTCGCTGCTAAAAGAGAAAGTGAAAAAAGAAGGCGTGCCGAGGAATCACAAGAACAGCAAGAAAACAGGCTTGCGGCTGATAGAGAAAGTAACAAAAGAAAGCGTGCCGAGGAATCGCAAGAGCAACCTGAAAATTATCGCCTGGCATTCAGGTACAGCCCAGCCGATGATTATAGCTTGAGTAGATGTGTTCAAATCGGGACTATGTCTAAAATTTGTCCCTATTGCAAGGCCTTGAAATTCAATGGTGAAACAATGGGAATGTGTTGCGCCTCAGGAAAAGTTAAACGTATTAAAAGTTAATGTTTAAGTTTAAAATGACTGATGAACTTACAATGGCAAAAGCCGATGAAGATGCTCAAAGAGTCTATGCCAAAAAACTTGCTGCTGATAGAGAAAGTCAGAAAAGAAAGCGTGCCGAGGAACTACCAGAGCAACGCGAAAGCAGACTTGCTGCTAAAAGAGAAAGTGAAAAAAGAAGGCGTGCCGAGGAATCACAAGAACAGCAAGAAATCAGGCTTGCTGCTGCTAGAGAAAGTAAGAAAAGAAAGCGTGCCGAGGAATCAGAGCAACCTGAAAGTTATCTCCTGGCATTCAGGTACAGCCCAGTCGATGATTATAGCTTGAGTAGATGTGTTCAAATCGGGACAATGTCTAAAATTTGTCCCTATTGCAAGGCCTTGAAATTCAATGGTGAAACAATGGGAATGTGTTGCGCCTCAGGAAAAGTTAAACTTCCTCTATTGGCTGCACCAGCAGAGCCATTGAAGACTTTCCTTACTGGAACTACGTCAGAATCTAAGCGTTTTTTATCACAGATCAGAAAATATAACTCATGTTTCCAAATGACGTCGTTTGGTTCCCAAATCGAAAATCCAGATCAATATATGCCTACTTTCAAAGTAAAAGGGCAAATTTATCATAGAGCAGGGTCCTTTCTACCATTCTCAGGCGAGAATCATAAATTTTTACAATTTTACTTCATCAATGATAGAAGTTCTGAATTGAGTGCACGTTGCGAAATTTCTCCCGATGTTGAAAGGACAATCCTTTCCCAATTGCAATATCTTTTCCACGAAAATAATAATTTAATGTGTCTGTTCAAAACAGCCATCGATTTAATGGTTACTGATACGCATAAAATTGTTATTTCCGCTGACAAAACGCCTTCTGGCCAACATGTTTGTAGATACAATGCTCCAACTATCGACGAAGTGGCAATCGTTATGGTGGGTGAAAAGTTTTTACCTCGAGATATTATTCTTCATAAGCGAAACGCTCAGTTGGTAAGAATTGCTGAAACTCATCGATACTACGATGCCCTACAATATCCTATCATTTTTTGGGATGGAGCCGCAGCTATCACTTTAATATTAAATTGATAAATCCAGCCACTAACAAAGAAATGAATAAGAAATGCAGTGCAATGCATTATTATTCCTATAGACTAATGATTCGGCAGGATGAAGACAATTTTATTTTAAAATGCCGTCAATTTTTTCACCAATACGTCGTTGATATGTATGCAAAAATTGAATCAGAACGTTTGCTATTTATCCATCTGAATCAGACCAAGCTCCGCTCTGAACAATACATTCATTTGCGAGATGTAGTTGTAAATGACGGTAATACCACAAACGTTGGAAGATTAACGATTTTACCTTCGTCATATGCTAGCAGTCAAGATACTATTGCGTATGTTCTTCTCTATGGTCGTCCAGATTTATTTATTACATTTATATGTAATCAATCTTGGGACGAGATACAGCAGCTTTTACTTCAAGGACAATCGGTGGTTCATAGACATGACATTACGGCCCGTGTCTTCCGGCAAAAGTTAAAATCACTGATAAACTACATAGTAAAACTTAAAATGTTTGGGTCAGTGCGATGCTGGATGTACTCAGTGGAATGGCAAAAACGAGGATTGCCACACGCACATATACTAATCTGGCTACATTATAAAATTACTTTTGACAAAATTGATGATATGATTTCTGCTGAAATACCTGATGAAAATGTCGATAAAGGGTTATATGATATTGTTGTAAAAAATATGATATATGGACCTTGCGGTGTACAGAACGAAAATTCACCATGCATGGCCAAAGGAAGGTGCACAAAGCAATATCCTCGACTTTTTGTACCCAACACAATTACTGGCAATGATGGTTACCCACAATATAGAAAAAGATCTACTGAAGATGGCGGTAAAACAGCAATAATAAAGAAGCGTAACGGTACCACCATCGAAGTAGATAACCAGTGGGTTGTTCCATATTCCCCATTATTATCAAAAACATTTAATGCACACATAAACGTTGAATACTGTAACTCCGTAAAGGCAACCAAGTATATATGTAAATACGTCAACAAAGGCAGTGACATGGCAGTTTTTGGCTTGCAGTCCGAAATCAAAGATATCGACGAAATCGTACAATATCAGGCTGGAAGATACATAAGCAGTAATGAAGCTGTTTGGCGAATTCTTTCATTTCCGATACATGAACGTAGTCCAGCTGTTGTTCACTTAGCGGTACATTTACAGAATGGTCAACGTGTTTATTTTTCGGAATCCAACGTGCAACAAAGAGCCCTGAATCCACCGGATACAAAGTTAACTGCTTTCTTTTCGCTATGCAAAAATGATTCTTTTGCAAAAAAACTGCTGTATACTGAAGTGCCTTCGTATTACACGTGGAATACTAAAAATAAAGTATTTGAACGTCGAAAACAGGGTAAGTCAGTCGACAGCCAACCTACCATCTTCAAAGATACCACGATAGGAAGACTCTACACCGTTCACCCCAATCAACATGAATGCTTCTTTCTACTCCTGCTTTTGGTGAATGTACCCGGTCCGACGTCCTTTGAGTATTTGAGAACTGTAAACGGTACTATACATGACACTTACCGTAGTGCATGCCAAGCTCTGAATTTATTGGAGAATGACCAACGCTGGGATAACTGCATCAATGACGCGTGCTAAACGTCAACTCCGAGTCAAATTCGTGCATTGTTTGGAATCATACTAACAACTTGCTCTCCTTCAGCTCCTACAGAGTTATGGGAAAAATATAAATCAAAAATATTCGAAGATATACTCCATCGAAAACGGTTAGAGACGTCAGATATGACTTTTGATTTTACATCAGAAATTTATAACTACACTTTAGTTATTATAGAAAATTTGTGCGTATGTATGGCAAACAAACCTCTTCAGGATTTGGGAATGCCTTCACCTAATCGTACCGCTGCTGTTTCGACATGTGTAGATTTGGATTGTGAACAAAGTTACAGTACGAGTGATCTATTGTCGTATGTACAAAATAACATTTCCAAGTTAACGTCGGAACAAAAAGACATTTATGATACGATAATGCATTGTGTCGATAACAACATTGGAGAAAGTAAAACAGTTCAAAATAGGGATGATACCTTTTTATTGACAGTGAAATATAAAATTATTTAACTGGATATTTCGAACACATATACAGTGTTCATCATCAGCAGTAAAACTAAAAGACATGAATAAAAATAAACAAAATTTATTCCTAATAAACTAATTACATATAGTTTATTGCTCTTATTTTTTTCAATGCAACAGCCGAGGCAAATCTCCTTGACCTTTTCGGTTCCGGTTCATTAGATTTAACTGACGTATTACGTGGACAAAGGTCATAGCTCTTAGGTGAAGTGATATTTACTTTATTTGACCTCAGTAAATTATCATAAATTGAGTTCAATACAGGTGAATTTGGATTGAACTCAATTTATGATAATTTACTGAGGTCAAATAAAGTAAATATCACTTCACCTAAGAGCTATGACCTCTGTCCCCGTAATACGTCAGTTAAATCTAATGAACCGGAACCGAAAAGGTCAAGGAGATTTGCCTCGGCTGTTGCATTGAAAAAATAAGAGCAATAAACTATATGTAAATAGTTCATTAGGTATAAATTTTGTTTATTTTTATTCATGTCTTTTAGTTTTACTGCTGATGATGATCACTGTATATGTGTTCGAAATATCCAGTTAAATAATTTTATATTTCACTGTCAATAAAAAGGTATCATCCCTATTTTGAACTGTTTTACTTTCGTCATGGAAAGGCAGTGTGGTCTTCGAAGTTATCAACGTTGGAGAAATTTTCTTTTGGTTGCGCCAGGAGGTACTGGTAAAACGTTTGTGATAAAACTGATTCTCGCATCAATTCGATCAAAAAATGATATAACGTTGGCAATCGCGTCGTCCGGAATAGCCGCAACGTTGCTGCCTGGTGGAAGAACTGCTCATTCCGCTTTGAAATTGCCTCTGAATTTGCGTTCTACAGAAACTCCCACGTGCAATATTTCCAAATCATCTGGGATGGGTAAAGTATTGCAGCAATGCAAACTTATTATTTGGGACGAGTGCACAATGGCACACAAAAAATCGCTCGAGGCTCTGGATCAATGTTTGAAAGATTTGCGAGGGAATTCGAAACCCTTTTGCAGCACATTAATATTGCTTGCGGGAGATTTCTGGCAAACATTACCTATAATACCTAGATCTACCCCTGCAGACGAAATGAATGCTTGCCAGAAAAATTATAATTTATGGGCATACGTAAAAAAATTAAAATTAACTACAAATATGCGTGTCCGATTGCAAAACGATGACTCTGGTCAAACATTTTCAGATCAATTGCTGGCAATTGGAAACGGAAAGCTCCCAGTAGACTCAATTTCAGGACTTATACAACTATCGGCTGAATTCTGTAATTTAGTGACGTCCAAAAATGAATTGATTGAAAAAGTATTTCCGAATATTCTAAACAATTATAAAAATAATAAATGGCTAAGTGAAAGAGTGATTCTTGCACCCAAAAATATAGACGTCCAGGAAATCAACAATATTGTTTTGACCAAGATTCGAGACCAGGCAGTCCTTTACAAGTCAGTCGACACAGTTTTGGAACCAAATGAGGCGGTTAATTATCCATCTGAATTTTTAAATTCCCTGGATCTTTCAGGGTTTCCACCAGACGTGCTAAAACTAAAAATAGGCGTACCAATAATATTGTTACGTAACATAAACCCACCAAAGCTTTGCAATGGCACGCGACTTGCCGTAAAAAAAACAATGGAAAACGTAATAGAGGCCACAATCTTGACAGAGCCTTTTGAGGGTGAGGCTGTTCTTATTCCTCGCATTCCCATGATTCCAACGGATCTGCCTTTTCAATTTAAAAGATTGCATTTCCCAATTCGATTAGCATTTGCAATCACCATCAACAAAGCTCAAGGTCAATCATTAGAAAAATGTGGTATAGATGTTAATACTGATTGTTTTTCCCATGGACAATTGTACGTTGCATGTTCGAGGGTCGGTAAACCTGACAATCTATTTATATGCAGCGACAATTGGACAGCGAAGAATGTTGTATATTCGCAAGTTTTACGCAGTTAATTTGTATTGTATCTATCTATCTATCTATCTAAATAAAAACGAGTTGTGTGTATGCATGTTTGTTTATTTGTAAAAAAAGTGTTTGTATATGATGTGATTATAAGTACATAAGGCTTTGTATATGCACAGACAATGGGAAAGCCAAGAATGTTGTATATTCGCAAGTTTGCGTAGTTCAAAACAGATATATAAATCTATCTATATTCATAGGTGGTACACAGGGACACAACTACAATGGCGCGTAACTAATATGGCGCGTAACGACTTACGCGCCCGAGGGGGCTTGGGGAGGGCGCGAAGCGCCCCCACCAACTAGGTTCTGGGGTGGCGCGAAGCGCCACCTTAACAGCTAGTATTAACTAAAATCATATCATCAGTTTTAGCATATCAGAGAATCCTACTGTAGAAGTTTCAAGGTCCTATCTACAAAAATTTGGAATTCGTATTTTTTGCCAGAAGAAATATCACGGATGCGTGTTTATTTGTTTTTTTTTCCCCAGGGGTGATCGTATCGACCCAGTGATCCTAGAATGTCGTGAGGGGGCTCATTCTAATGGAAATTCAAAGTTCTAGTGCTATTTTTACGCGACCCAAAAGTTGGAAGGCACCTAGGCCCCCTCCCACGCTCATTTTTTACCAAAGTCACCGGATCAAAATTTTGAGATGACCATTTTGCTGAGCATAGTCAAAAAACCTAATAAATGTGTCTCTGGGGACGAGTTAATCCCCACAGTTTCGGGGGGAGGGGCTGCAATTTAAAAGCTTTGACCATTGTTTACATGTAGCAATCGTTATTGGGAAGTGTACAGACGATTTCAGGGAGAATTTTTCACGTTGCAAGCTGGTGGTTTGGAGGGAGGGGGTTACGTTGGGAGATCTTTACATGGAGGAATTTATCATGAGGGAAGAAAGGGACAAAGATTTGCTAGTATTATTAAAAAAAGCAATGAGAAAATAAATAAAAAATAGTTTTTTCGACTGGACGTAAGGAGCAGCATTAAAACTTAAAACGAACAGAAATTATTACGTATATTAGGCGGTTTGTCTCCTCTTCAATACCTCGCTCTTTACACTAAAGTATTTTTAATAATTTCAACTATTTATTCTACGGCATTCAGGGGTCATTCTTAAAGAATTGGGAGAAAATTCAAGCTTTAGTGTAAAGAGCGATGTATTAACGAGGGGGCAAACTCCCTCATATACGTAATAAAAATATACAAATATAGAAATTAGTTACGTCAGTTAATTCGTAAGTTACATATATTTATTAATAAAAAAAACGTTCTTAAAAAAATTAAAAGTTCTAGTTGCTTTTTTAAGTAGCCAAAAATTGGAGGGCAACTTAGTCTCCTCCCTCCATCCTTTCTTTTTTATCAAAATTGTCCAGTCAATACTGTGAGAAGGCCATTAAGCCAAAAAAAAAAAAAAAAAAAATGCAAATTTCGTGTTAATTATTCATATGCGGTGAGCCAACATCAAAAAATTCAAAAACGTTCAGAAATTAAATAAAAAACAAACAAGTTTTTTTCAACTGAAAGTAAGGAGCGACAATAAAACTAAAACAAACACAAAATTTTCCATATATGAAAAGGGGCTGTCCCTTCCTCAACACCCCGCTCTTTACGCTAAAGTTTTTATCTTTTAAACAATAGAGTTTTGAGAAAGAGTCAAACTTTAGCCTAAAGAGTGGGGCGTTGAGAAAGTGACAACCCCTTTCATTTACGGAATAATTTCTGTTCGTTTTAAGTTTTAATGTCGTTCCTTACTTTCAGTTGAATAAAACTTGTCTGTTTTTTTATTTAATTAATTTAAGGTTTCTACCATAATGCTGTCAAAAATTGTTATTATTTTCTGGATATTCTTTTTCAAACAATGCTCAACAAGTAAGTTAATAATTAAAACACTCAATAACGAAAATAGGATGACATATCACTGCTGCCCATAAAAAAAAGCGATCTTTTTTTATTGTTCAGCGAGGGGGGTTGCAATTTTGTTGTATAAGGTTTCAACAATGGTAATTTTAAGGGTCTCCTTTTTTGATTTGGTAAGACGTCATTTTCAAATCCCATGCAACTGAATGATGTGATGAACGGGACTGTTGGAATAGTGCGTAGTTAAACTGCGAGATTTGGTCTCCTATGATTTCCGCAGGAGTTGAAGGAAATGGAAGGGGGATGTGCACTTTAATATTGACGTTAAAAATGCTAAAGAATTTGAGCTTATGAAAATCATCATCACTCATCCAAAAGTATATAGAGTACACTAGTGGCGTACCAACTCGTTGCTGACAGCCTTAGTAAAAGCTGAGTCTCACTACTTACTTTATGTTTGCTTGTGCTTGAACATTGTTTATTTGTGTATTCTGTAATGTTTTTGAATGTAGCCGAGTAACGTCTTAACTAAATAGTAGCTTTTCTTCGTTATCATTTGAAGAATAATGTCCTATTAAAGACTTAAGGAATGAACGGGCTATCTTTACTTTTGAACCGCTTGTTACATCTCCCCCATCTGGTGGAAGAGCGCAAGCGTACATGGTCTCAGGATGGGGACAGCTGGGCTGCTAAATATTCTGTAAATTATTAATTCAGTAAATTATTAACTCAGTTTAATTATAGCTCTTTACGCTAAAGTTTTTTTTTTTTTTTAAAGTAGAATTGTGAGAAAGAGTTAAACTTTAGCGTAAAGAGCGAGGCATTGAGGAAGGGACAACCCCTTGCATATACGGAATAATTTTGTTCGTTTTAGTTTTAATGTCGCTCCTTGCTTGCAGTTAAAAAAAACTTGTTTTATTTATTTAATTTATAAAGATATACATATTTCACGATTTATCAGTCCCTTTTCAACATATTTAGCTAGATTCCTTAATGTCATTTTAAATCTCGATCCTGCAATCCCTTCCACCCACCTTCTATCCGTCAATACTAAGGAAAAACACTAATTTCTCATATCTGCCAATTCCTTAAAATTCCCCCAAAAATGAAAAATATTTTTATCATCTTTCCCACATATCGGACAAAGGACAAGTGAGCACTATAACCTTTAAATATATAACCTTAAACTATAACCTTATAACCAATATCAATCGACCCTCCCCTTAAGTTCAAAATTCATTTTATTTCTTCTCCTTTCAACCCCAACTTAAAATAAACTTCTTCCCCCTCCCACGTGTCCTTCACCTTACTATACAGACTCAGAGATCCCGAGGGCTCCTTCCGAGCCTGCCACTTATGTATTCCTTACTCTTGTAACCTTTCTTTTACCTTATCAACCAGTGTATCCGAATTCGATTCCTTACCGTCATTCTGAAAATACGAATATCCTACTTCATCTAAAATTTTCTTAATTTCCTGCAGCCACCCTACCTCTATCTTATCCTCCAACAAACTAAAATACACTTCTTTCGCTAGCCTATTTTTACTCCTAAAATTTTTATCCAAAATCACCATTCTTATTATGTTTTTACCCTCCTGCTAAATCACAAATTTAATATATTTTAATCTGAGTGTTCATCTTAGGAGTGACGTTATATTCTTAATAATAAAATGTACCACCAGCAAATATCTCAAGTTTATTAGTAAAATATAGAGGTCTTGAAATTTTAAAATTGATTGACCATCTCATAATTTTACAGACGAAGTATCAATATATAAATATTCTTATTCCATATATATCATTCTATATATATTCTATATATATTCTATATATATATATATCAATATATATATTCTTCAAAAGCTTGTTCGCTCAATACTTAACTGATAGCCATAAAAAGGAATAACCATTCATATGTAAACTGCTTACACTTTTCTTTTCTTATACAAAGATTGAATAATTCAAAATTTAAAATTCTTTTGCTAAATTTGAATAATCTCACATTCCTTTATGCATCCAGAAAGTGATAAATAGTTTCAATCAATGGTTTTAGTAAAGAACATTGAAAATACAGATTTTAAGAAATAGCAATGCTTCGATTCTTATTCTTGGTAGTTATATGCATATTTTATCTTTTAGTTAATGATATGCAGCTTGAAAGTCAGTTAAATTATTTTAGACCTTTTTCTATTTGTGTAAATCAAAAAGAGAAAAAGTTTCCAAAAATAACAAAAAAAAAATCAAAACATAAATTACTATCCTTTCTTTATTTCACTTCTCTAATATATTAACCAATATGAAAGAATGGCCTTTTATATGTTGTAAGTCGGATTCTGAGATATTCAAGGGTCTCATCCCCTGAAAAAGTGCTTATTAAATAAGAAAGCTACTTGAACCCCGCTAGAAAGTGTGAATAATCTTTCTTAGCTATATCTAGGACAAAAACAATCAATCTCAGAGGCCATTCTTTTTCTAATTTAATCTTTCCAATCTAGTTCTTTTTCTTTAACAATGTCATCGAATTTTACACTATATATCAATTGCTCTTTCCTTGTAGATGGATGGGTATGATCAAGGTCTAACTTTCAGGAAAATTTATTTACAACATCACCAAATTTTGAAATTCTGATAGGCTTTTGCTGTCCCTAGAACAAGGTATCCCCCTGCTTTCCTGTGAACACCGCTTAATTGAATGCATATAAGGAAGCTTCTGTCCCTCCTGTTAAATTTTCTGAAGGGTATGATAATTGGTGGCCCTTATATAGGACCGGCTACCGATTAAGTGAGTCAGACTTAAGGAGTTGGTGTGTCTAGATGAATTTAGTCATAGTGGTTTTCTGCCTGGTTTTGCCTGACCTTCTACAACCAATCAGATATAGTAATTCAAAGGTTCAAGAACGCTCTGAACGTTTGTAAATAATCCCAACTACCTTTTTTTTTTATTTAGTTATCCGTAGTGTGGGTGTCCTTGCCACAAGAATCACCTTTATTTCTTTTTGTCACTGTCATTTTTAATTAAAAGAAAACTTTAAGTGCAGCTAAAAGCTCTACAATAGGCTGGTACATAGCATTGGGTAGGGAAGGTTCAAACTAATGATTTTTTTAAATGTAAAATTAAGCTAATTAATGAGAAATATATATATGTATGTATTTTATAACCTATCATACAAAATAATGATGTGATGGAGTATATTGAAAAAAAAGGAAAAAAAGAAGAAAGAAACAACATATCGTAATTACATTCTAAAATACAAACAGAAATAATTTCATGTCAAAATACAACATTTTGCCATTCATGGCCGGTTTGATTATTGCACATGTGTACATTCAGCTCAGCTAACTTAGCACACGGGTTAGACAGGCTATATTTTTCATCAAATAGGAGTTGCGGGTTCACGGAGGAACTCGCAACAGAAACTTAGCAAATTTGAAGAAAACGTGCTTCATCCTAAGATGGTCAGATTCACTAAATATAGGGTAAAATGGTACTAAATACAGAATATGTGGCAAGACGACACTATTGTAAATTCTCGCAAGATGGGCTCTATTCAAATGAAACTGAGAACTAACAATTGTACTATGGTACAATTGTTGTACCATTGCACGTACATTGTTGTACAATTGTTGTACCATTGCACGTACATTGTTGTACAATTGCACGACGGATTTTCGTTTCCATACTTTCTAGCATCAATAGCCTAGTTTTCTTCACTTTTTTTCCAATAGGAAGGCCAAGATATTTCAACTTAACACAAGGTTTTACTTCCGTACAATTCAGATCTATAGATATATGATCTGATCTAGTCGCATCTATTTCATTAAAAATCAAAACATCACATTTTTCAGCATTTAGGGACAGTCCAATATAACTGTAGTTTGTACCTATCTCCAAAAACATTTTTCTAGCCGACTGGTAGTCCTACTAATATTAAAAACGTCGTCTGCATAATATAATATCGACAAATCAGTACCTTTATATATACAGCACGAAGAAAGTTGGCACTGAGCTGGAAGCGTTGCATTATTATAAACCGTGGGAGAAGTAACCGCACCCTTCTTAACCCCGATATGAATTGGTATATCATCAGTCAGCAAATTGCTTCCAGGTATACGTATGTTTGCTTCCATATGGCGGTACGTGTACAAAAGAGGTCTAACTAAGTCTAGCGATATACCACGGTTCAAAAGCTCATTCATTGCTTAGGGATGTAATAACGAATCAAATGTTTTACTAACATCGTATGTTCCAACTCTAGAGTACCACCGGATTCATCTGCATCGATCAACAAATTGCACAGACATTTTAGAGCATGGAAGCAACCAAGCTTAGGCTGGAAGCCAAACTGGTGAGGACGCATGTAACAGATAGAACGTAGGTTATTAACTATAAGTAATTCAAACACTTTCACAAAAACGCTTGAAACAGTTATAGGTCGATACGATGAGCATTCAGACGGATCCTTTCCCTTTTTTTAGAATCGGTGAAATAAGACAAACGCAAAAAGAATCTGGAACTATACCGCAGCAAAAAGCCATTTGGTACAACAAAGAAAGATGACACATGAGCTTATCAGACCCATTTTGTAAATGAAGGGCGCATCTGCCATCATAACTCAAGGACTGTCTTTTGTTAAGCTTTCGTATAACATCACGTAATTCACTAGAACTTACTACAAAGGTACCTGATCCAGGAGTACGTCAGCGATTATTTAAATCCGTTTCAAATTTCTTGAGAATGTCAGGCTCGGTGAATTGACTTTTGAAATATGAATGCCACTGGTACTCACTAATTGTAATTTTGCTTTCAAGAGTTTTATTATTTGCCAAACGAGTTTTCCATAACTTATTAGGGTCATTCGCGATCGATTCCGCAATTGCAAAACTTTGGCCAACCCGGTGAGCTTTGAGCTCCTTCTGAAAGTGGCGCTTAGTAAGTAACCGTAAAGTATTTACAACTCCGTTTCTAGGTTTATCACAATCATTCCACAGACGTAACCGACATTTCGAGGACTAACAAGCGGATTTGAGGTTCTCGTTACTGGACCATCCAAATTTTTCGGTTCCAGATCTACACGTTCTCACTGGGACAGCGAATTTCTCGGCATTTTTTGGAGCGTGGATAATCTGTGCACAATAAAATTCAGTTCAATATGAATGTCAGACTTGTCCATCCCAGGTTGCCGTTGGAGCAGTTAAAACGGAACTCGGATTTTATCTAACATGAAGTCACACTCCCCTTGGAAGATACCCTTATCAATCTTGTCCCAAGAATTAATACGTAAAATTTTGATTTCCTTTTGGCAAATTCATAAGAGGGAGTATCTCGGACGTGGATCGACAGGAACAAAGGGATATGGTCATTATATTCACCTTCCAAACCGACTTTCACAATAAGATCTGGATTGGGAGGATGGAGAAAGACTACATGGTCAAGATTAGAAGTGTTTCCAGAAGTTGAAATAAACGAATAATTTCGGTCTTTCGGTACAATCGAGTAACCGGTTGGTAGAATAGATAGAAACGTTTCAGCTCTAGCACTTGAATTCTCAAGTAGATCACAGTTAGTCTCGGATAAGTATACACTTTCTGTTCGTCTTCTCGATCTTTTTTAACGGTTTGGCCACCTTTCTGCAAGCGATAGCAAATTTTATTTCAGAAGCTTCCCTTTGTCAGGATGTTGTGAGTATCTAAAGATTTAAGAGAAGGGAGGTCCAGCCCCAAAAGTTGCTTGTATGCGTTCCTAAAAAATATATTGAGTAACCCAAACAGATAGACTACCTCAAAATATACTAAGCAACAAGTAAACAGTTTTTACAGATACATAGGCCTTCCCGAGAATTCGGTTCAGGTTGTGGGAATCACTAATCTGGTTTTGTGGACTTTTGCAATTTCAGTTACTTTTTTTTAGATTTTGCTCATCCAGACTAGTAAGAATAGAAAACTGCCTAGTTACAAGACATTTGTGACTGATAGATCTTATTAACATACGTGGAAAGCAAGCAAAGTATAGAAAACATTAAAGGGGAAATTTAGGAGATATGAAGTGGAGGTCATGGACAAACAGCCAAGGCTCTGGAAGATACAGCCAGGCAATATAATGCTTAGATATTTTATTGACATGTTAAGAAATTGAAAGACCCTTGATTATTATCTGGAAAAGTTTACACCGAGAGAGTTTCCATTTCTAATAAAACTTTCCCATATACCAGCAAAACATATTTTTCGGTTAAAGTCCAGGGATTTTAACTACATCATCACATCCAGCAGTCAGATGACAATGCTACGTACAACAAAGCAGTGATTCACTTTTCTAAGGCCTAACTCAGAGGGTTAAAAATATGCACTGCTACGAAGCTGCCAAAGGCTTATTTGAGACGAATCAGGGTCTCTATTACAGGCCATGTTTGCTGGCAAAGCTTCTTTAAGACGGGAAGGTTGGCACGCTTATCAAACAGTTCGTAGTAACGAACTGTGAGTAAGGAGCGCCTCGGGTCAGAAGTAATTGAAACTCTAAAAGACGGCATTTTTAATGTAAAAAAAAGAAAAATACATGAAAAGAATCAGCTGAATTATGCTGATTCCAAATATATAATATTTAGTTTTACCCATCAAAAGTTACAAGCCAGAGAAAGTTTTCATGGTTTTTGAAATAGGAGGCAACACCCCCCTAAAATCCAGAGAATCATAATGAAAATTACACCATCAAATTTCAGCGTACGGGGAAATCCTACGGTAGAAGTTCCAACTCCTACATACAAATTCTGCTATTATCATGCTATATAGAATTCTGCTATTTTCGCCAGAAGAAAGATCACGGATACGCCTTTATTTACTTTATTTTTATTTTTCAAGGAGGGATCGTATCGAAATAATGGTCCTAAAAGATCTGGAGAGGGTTCGTTCAAACAAACATTCAAAGTTCTAGTGTCGTTCTTGAGTGACCAAAAAGATTGGAGGACAACTGTCCTCCCCTCAACCCTTTTTTTCTCCAAAGTTATCTTATCAAAATTTCTGGGATAGCCATTTTGTTCAGTATAGTTGAAAGATCTAATCACTAGGTCTTTAGGGGTAGAATGACTATCCAAAGCCCGTGGGGAGAGGCCTGTAAGTTATGAAATTTGCCCATTTTTTACACAGAGTATTTGTTATCGGTAATTATACAGACATTTTTCGGGGGTGGGGGTGGATTTTGTTATTTGAATAGGTTTCCATAGGGAGAATTTTCCTTGGGGAGGGGAACTTCCGGGGGGTGAATTTGATAGAATTCCCCTGGGGAGGATTTTCCTGGGGAGATTTGACAGAATTCCTATACGAAATTTTTATTAATTGTCTTACATTACCTTTGTCAACCCAATTTTGCATGTGAAGATGTTCCGGGGAACTATCCCGGAGCTATTTTCCGCATATTTTGATTTCCAGGATAGAGTTGCTACGAAAAGGGGCATTTCCAAAGTGATCGAGAAACCGATTAGAATCAAAGTCTTTTTCAAATGTAAGTATGCAAGGGAAAATTTTTTAGGCTGCATCTTCAGTGAGAAACATTTACGGAGGGGGATTTTCAGCGAGGATGGAACTGCATGGAGATAATTTGCACTTTAAGTGGGGTGTAATTTCCACGGAGAAATTTCTTGTGATGAGAGGGGATATTTAATGGAGGGTGAGCCAGATTTACCGGTATTATTTGAAAAACAATCGAAAATATAATAAAAAGACAAATTTTTAACTGAAAATACGGAGCAATGTTAAAACTCAAAACGAACAGACATTGTTCCGTACATGAAAGACTGCTCCCCATCTTGCTCTTTAGGCTGAAGTTTTAATATGACTCCTTTCTTTCGGTTAAAAATGCATGTTTTTTCTTTTTATTTAATTCATTAAGAATCGATGTAGCAAAACCAACCGAACAGGAACTAAATAACTAACATAGACACAAGAGAGGAAGAAAAAGTCAGACCCGGAAAAAATACATGAAAAAAGAAGAATAGAAGAGAAAAAAAAACACAAAAAAGATCAACTGAAGAAAACAAGTCATACGAAAAAAAACAACATGAACGAAATAATTGCCTGCATGCATTCCGCTAGACACTTTATTTACGTGCAGGGGGCTCTCCGAGTAATTTCACATGTATGTTTTCCACAGTCTGTCTATATCTGCATCGTACTAAAGAGTTCCCTAGCTGTGTTCAAAATATTTTGACGTCGTTCTGAAAGTGATTCTCACACAAATATACGAGACCCAATAATTTGGCCTTGCTTGCAAAACTCTCAATACTGTTTCTTTGTCACAAAACTGAAGCTTTACTGGGATAGCTCTATTGCTAAGACTACTTGGAGGCCTGTTCAGTTTGAAGCAAAAAACACTAGAGATATCACTTGGGACAAACCAGTAATGCTAATCTTTGACGATGGAAGGGTGAGAATACTCGGCGAAAGTCAGCTCCATGCTGGTGTTTAGGTCGTTGAACATAAGACAATCTAGGATGCTGGAGTGAGGTCATCAAGTAGGATTTCAAGCTTTTCTACGCGGTCCTCCAAATTCAAAGTTTGCAATCTATATGCTTTCGACTCGCGTTTAATTCGATAGAAAATTCAACTAAGTTACCGAGATACTGACTTTCAGACATCATTAATGACTAACTCAGCCAAAACGTTAAGTTTGCTCAGCTCAACCACATTTTCGATGTTAGTATTTCCACGTTATTTCAGAAACTGTATTCTCTCCAGTTTTCCAAAGCTCTTGCTCTGTTCCGGATATCCTTGCTAACCGATCAGACTTTGAGCTAGAGTGGCTAAAGTTCAGGAAAGTGGATTCAAAGCAATAAACGATTTTGAAATAGACTTATAAGTGTCAGAAAAATGCTGCAATTCATCAAAAGGTTTTTTGGCATTCTTCGCTGATTTTGTAGACGCTATTTAAAGAGTCTCCTCAAATGATGCTACACTTTTTCCAGATATTGCTACTTACTGAGGATCCCTATAGCATATTACCAAATAACTACTACTTACTTCATCATCCTTCATTCAGAACACGCACATGCTACAGTGGATAGCCTGCAAAATGTACCAACACCTAATCGAACTGCTTAAAAATCTTCATTATCCCAAGTTGAATAAAACAAAACTACTTCTCTTTGATTCAGCAGACCCACAGACAGACGTGGCAATCGCCAGCTCTTGCAAGGTGGGCCAGGGGACCATGGAGGTCTGCTACGTCTTATAAAATGTTATCTTAGATCCTCATCAGCATAAACGGCATCCAATAAGCTAAAAAGACTGTTGCAATATAATCTGAATTCAATCAACCTTTAATTCTCATTTTCCGTTATATATTATACAAAATGCTTTAGATGTTCACTTGTTGACTGCTGAATGAGAGCTAGTAGTTTCACTTGCCTGGGTAGTTTATTAGTATAGATGGTGAATGTAGTGAAGAAGTAAAAAGTTGAAAAGCCGAGGCCCAGGGTGTTTTTACCGTCGAAAAAAACGGAAAGGCAGGAAGATAAATCTGCAAACTAATATTAGAATATTGAAAGTTGATGTCTATGGTGGCCAAGGATTGCTTTAAAAGGCAGGTCCTTCAAAATATGGAGGAATATTTGATTCACTCTACAACAAGCAGAGACCCTTAAAAAAAAAAAAAAAACAGCTTTACTATAATTGCTAGGGTTACAATGAAAGAAAGGTTAAGATAGCTGATCATATTTTGAATAATATAGGATGACGGATTGCCAAAGATTTTGGCCATCCACCCAGGCTAAAACAAAAGTCAGGTCGTCCTCGTAGGGGAGGAAAGAAGCTATAAGAAAATTGAAGGAAATGAGAACTACTTGGGAGAGGGTAGATAGTATGGGTTTGTGAAGATTCATGTCGGGGAGGACCTTGCACAGCCCTGCCATCTAAATAATAACTAAAGTCTTCAGCGTGAGTTTGTTAGACTCTTATGTAACTATTAACTTGAATTTATTTCTCGTCTATAGCACTTGTCATGCAAAGGAAGTGCCAACTAAAACCAAAATTAATTAACTAGCCACCCAACCATAAATCAAAAGCAATAGTGCCACCATTTCAATTTTAAGAGCTTTCCATAGAAACAAGCTCCATAGAAAATACTAGTGTAGTTAACATTCTAATGATTGTAATTAGTCCTTATTATTGGCAGTAGTAACAAAAGGGAGGGAAAAATTAGAACCATTGGGTATTTTAAATTAAAGGTCACTTAGAAGATATATTCTGATTTTTTTTATATGTTTGTAATTCGATTGTTTTATTAGCTAGTAGCAATAAACAGCTAAGAAACCGTTGTTCTTGGAACAATAGGAGCTATTTGGCTCAGAACTGGTGGCAATAGCTATTATATAATTGTTTAATCGAATCTTCTCTGCTAAAGAAGGTTTCGTATTTCAAATATACCAAATTAAATAAGAACCTAATTGACATTATAAATAGTATCGAACGAGGGTAAAGAATAAACTAATCAATTATCCAAACTGATGAGGAGACTTTAATAGACATTTGAACTGGTGCCTTATCAGTTAGGTGAGGAAAAAAAAGTCCCCAAACTGATCATTGAGGCTTTTCCCTCAGCTTATTAGAATTTGAGAAGCTGCTCCATTAGTTTTTCCCCATTTCAACACTGCCATGTACAATTAATTAGATGTATTTTTTAATCAGTCAATCTATTACACAATTAAATACGCGCAGTTTTCAAGTTAAACTGGATTGCAAGTTTGAAATTTAAAGCCCAAATCCATGCGTTGGAACATTTGTTCTTGATGTGCTGGAGGAAATAGTAAAGCTTTCGTACAAAGAGCTGATAACATGAAACATGAAAACGAAAAGGGAATAAAAAGGTGAAAACCAACTCATTTGTAATGAAATTTCTTTTAATTTTAAGTAAACTCATTTTTGAAAAAAAAATCTTTTTTAACATGATTTTACTGCCTTTTAATACCATATCCTGTGTTACATAAAGAAATAATACGATCAAAAATTAGGTTTTTTAATAACCAAACGAACATACTGAAGAAAACACAGAAAGTGAATATTTCGATTCAACAACCACCTCTCTTCTTCTGCGCGAACTAAATAATATAATCAAGGAAAATGCCGAAGAGAAAACCAAAAAACAAACGTGGAAAGTTAACAAAACCAATTAAAAACCAATTAAATCCAATTATTTTTCTATATTCTATATTTACCTGAAGGCCCATTGAACGTAAAGATAATTAGACATTAAAATACTCTTGGATGAGTCCGTACCTCTCCTGCCCTGCCTACATAATGACCAACACCCACACCTTCATAATAGTTGATGCACAATTCAACGTCTAAATGAAGGGAAACCAGAAATTAACTTCATCCCTGCCCCCCCACACATACCTTTCTTTGTATCTGGTCAATAATCATGGAAACCTAGACAGTCTGGGCACTACCATGCACTCTTTTATGGATCTGCCGACACAATGACTCGCAGCCCCTCTTTTATAAAAGCTGATGCAGAGTTAGACATCATTAAGCATAATTTCATGAAAAATTCAGTGAAAAAACAAATAAACGTTCAAATGGGGATAATTCTATTCAGAAGACAGCGAAAAGAGTTCATATTTATGTATCAATGGTTTCCGCTGTGTAATAATGAACTTTCCCCATTTGAACATTTATTTCTTCGTCACAGAAAGGCAGCGTGGTCTCAGAAAAAAAACAACTAATTTAAGATATTACGTCAAAAATTCAGTGAATCAGCTTAATTAATTAAGCATTTAAATAAATGTCCGGATTAACTGTTGATTTTGTATGAACTACATAAGTTTTTTAGGAATGGATGCGCCACCGTGTGGCATTCCCTCTTCCGCAAT
Organism: Artemia franciscana; assembly: GCF_032884065.1. Classification (NCBI taxonomy): domain Eukaryota; kingdom Metazoa; phylum Arthropoda; class Branchiopoda; order Anostraca; family Artemiidae; genus Artemia; species Artemia franciscana. The sequence goes on from NC_088882.1 coordinate 12,257,650, forward strand.
CTGATACTCAATGTATAGTTTTTGATACTTTCAGATTGCTTGGATATCTCATAGTTTCTAATCAATAGCAACTTAGTCTTCTTTGGGACAAAATTGTAGTTTGGTTCCGCAAAATGGCAGAAAATGCCTCTTTCCTCAGGCAATTTCCGTGAATTAGCCCTCTTTTGACATTCTAGGACCATTTGTTCCACACTTTATCATAGGAAAAATAACACATACACACAAACACGCATACAGACCAGTAAACACGCGTCTTCGGTCTTTCTTCTGGGGGGGGGGGAGTGCAAAACTTCACATTTCTGTTGATAGGAGGTTAAAACCCTTAGGGTTTTCTGATATTGTGAAACTAATGCTGTGATTTCCATTAATGTCACTTGACTTGTAGGGATGTGTCCCCTTTTTTATATTAAATAAAAAAAACTAATTTTTTTAGCTGAAAGTAAGGAGCGACATTAAAACTTAAAACGAACAGAAATTACTCCGTATATGAAAAGAGTTGTCCCCTCCGCAATCCCTCGCTATTTACGCTAAAGCTTTAAATTGTTTTAAAAAGTAGAATTGTGGCAAAGAGTCAAACTTTAGCGTAAAGAGCGAGGGATTGCGGAGGGGACAACTCATTTCATATACGGAGTAATTTCTGTTCGTTTTAAGTTTTAATGTCGCTCCTTACTTTCAGCTAAAAAAATTAGTTTTTTTTTTATTTAATTTCTGAACGTTTTTGAATTAATGCATGAATGGTTTTGGCTCTCCGCACATAAATTATTAAAATGAAATTTGTATATTAATTCTTTTTTTGGCTAAATGGCTTTCTATTAGTTTTGATCAGACGATTTTGAGAAATAAGGGGTGGAGAAGGAGGCCTAGTTGCCCTCCAGTTTTTGGTTACTTAAAAAGGCAACTAGAACTTTTAATTTTCAACAAACGTTTTTATTAGTAAAAAATATACGTAACTTAAGAATTAACTTACGTAACAAACTTTCATAACCTTATATTTTTAATATGTATACGAGGGGATTTTTACCCTCGTTAATACCTCGCTCTTTACACTAAATCGTAAGTTTTGTCCCAATTCTTTAAGAATGACCCCTGAATCAGAAAGGCCGCAGAATGAATAGTTGAAATTACTAAAAAATACTTTAGCATAAAGAGCAAGGTATTTATCTCCTCCTAAATACCTCGCTCTTTATGCTAAAGTATTTTTAGAACCCCTCATATGCGTAATAATCTCTGTTCGTTTTAAGTTTCAATGCTACTTCTTCCTTTCATTTGAAAAAACGTTTTCATGTTTATTTTTCATTGTTTTCTTATAGTAATGCTAGAGAATCCTGCGCCCTTGTCATTGAATTTTTCTTCCCCCATGACAGATTCCTCCAAGGAAAGATCCTCCAACATAGCCCCCTCTCCTCAGCCCCACCCCCAAACAAAATAAAATCCCCCTGAAAACGTCTGTACACTTCCCAATAACCATTACTATATGTAAACAATGGTCAAAGTTTGTAAATTGCAGCCCCTCCCCCAGGGATTGCGGGGGAGTAAATAATCCCCAAAGACATAGTTATTATGGTTTTCGACTATGATGAACATAATGGCTATCTCAAAATTTTGATCCGTTGACTTTGGGAAAAAAATGAGAGTGGGAGGGGGCCTAGATGCCCTCCAATTTTTTTGGTCACTTAAAAAGGGCACTAGAACTTTTCATTTCCGTTAGAATGAGCCATCTTGCGACATTCTAGGACCACTGGTCGATACGATGACCCCTGGGGAAAAGAAAGAAAAAAAAAAAAAAAAAAAAAAAAAAACAAATAAACACGCACCCGTGATTTGTCTTCTGGCAAAAAATACAAAATTCCGCATTTTTGTAGATAGGAGCTTGAAACTTCTACAGTATGTTTCTCTGATACGCTGAATCTGATGGTGTCATTTTCGTTAAGATCCTACGACTTTTAGGGGGTGTTTGCCCCTATTTTCCTAAATAAGGCAAATTTTCTCAGGCTCGTAACTTTTGATGGGTAAGACTAAACTTGATGAAACTTATATATTTAAAATCAGCATTAAAATGCGATTCTTTTGATGTAGCTATTGATATCAAAATTCAATTTTTTAGAGTTTTGGTTACTATTGAGCCGGGTCGCTCCTTACTACAGTTCGTTACCACGAACTGTTTGACTTACTACAGTTCGTTACCACGAACTGTTTGAAAATGATCTGAATTTTCCCAGGCTCGTAAGTCGATTCTTTTAATGTATTATCGCGTTCAAATTCCTTCATTAGAGTTTCTGTCACTATCGGTCTGAGTTACTCACTATTCATAGGGTAAAAAACCAGTATCCAATTGAGCAAAATTGTACAAAACTCAAACCTTCGTATCTTGTTACCAATACAATATGGAATAGATCCAGGCACGTACGCAGGAATTTTTTTGGGGGGGGGGGGTGGCAAAAACTTCGAAACAGCACATATAAAGTAGCACTTTTTTAATTTAGCAATGCTAAAAGCACGTATATCGGAAAATACAGACTAACTTTAATCTGCAGTATTGTAGCTGATGGGTGGAAGAAGACTGAAGCCTCAAAAGTACGTTTTAGGCTCAGGTTATGTTCATAGCGATTTAGAGCCGGTGGTTAATCTATTATATCCCACTGAAAGGGACATTTTAGGGTTAACAGTGCAACACGGGTGCTGTGGGGGGTAGTTCTTCTATTGCAAAAACGTAGATTTTAATGAAAAATGATAGTTTCCAAAATTGATCCATTAAAAGCTGTACTTTATCCTGAAAAGGGGGGAATAAACGACCTAATATCAAGAATAATTCTATTTTGCTGTGGAAAGCAAACTCTCCTTACAAAAAAACAACAACAGTACAATTGCTAATTACTTCAAAGAGGGTAAAAAGTTGACAGAAAATGGGTTAGTAATTGGGCAATGACTTGACCGGATAATTGCATGCTGTAAAATCCCCCCAAAAAGGCTTCACACATGTATCTAGATTCTTAATAAATGTCCTACTTTTGCCAAAAATACCCAGAAACCATAGGGAAATTAAACATTTCACAAAATTTCCGGGGGGGGGAGGCCCCCCCCCCTGAGTACGTGCCATAATAGATCACATCACAAAAAACCACAAAGAAACTTACAAAGAAAATTAGAGTAAGACTCTGCTTGGTCAGATTATAAAACCTCGGAAATTGACACAATAATGACGCTTGTTCGTCTTTGCAACAAGTTCTCTTTGTATTTCATGTTCCGAGAAAAAAAAAGGAACGGGGAAGGATGGTGGTTTTTGAAAATCATCAATGAGCCACACTTTCTTTTCTGAAAAAGAAAAAGCTGGAAAACCGGTCACTTCTAATTGGAATATTTGTAGAAATCTAAGAATATTCTAAAACGTAATTTTGGATAATGCTAAAAAGAGACCATTAAAAAAGAGTGTTTTAATTCTTGTAATTCAATAAGAATTGTATATGTCAATGAACAGGTAAAAATCTAAGCTATGCATCAATATAGTTATAATTGAGATTATTTATGATCCAGCACTTGAAACTGTTAGTTTATTGACTTACTTAAAAGGCCCTCATTTACCAATATATCCTGTTGCATATATCCTTTCAGTGTTTCAGATTCATTAGAATCATGAGGTACAGATCTGAATACGGATTGTTTTCCCATGGACCATTATATGTTGCATGTTCAAAAGTCGGTAAACCTGACAATCTATTTATATGCACAGACAACGGGACAGCAAAGAATGTTGTATATTCGCAAGTTTTACATAGTTAAAAACATATATATATATATGTATATATATATATATATATATATATATATATATATATATATATATATATATATATCATGTATATATATATATATATATATATATATATATATATATATATATATATATATATATATATATATATATATATATATATATGTATATATATATATATATGTATATATATATATATATATATATATATATATATATATATATATATATATATATATATATATATATATATATATATATATATATATATATATATATATATATATATATATATATATATATATCACAGGTGGGACATAGGGACACAACTACAATGGCGCGTAACTAATATGGCGCGTAACGACTTACGCGCGCGGGGGGGATTGGGGGGGGGGGCGCTTCGCCCCCCCCCCCCCAAACAGTAAGTTTTTACTGTTTTAAAAAGAAGAATTGAGAGACAGAGTCAAACTTTAGCGTAAAGAGCGGGGCGTTGATGAGGAAACAGCCTCTTTCATATACGAAGTAATTTCTGTTCGTTTTAAGTTTTAATGTCGCTCCTTACTTTCAGTTAAAAAACTTGTTTTTTTTATTTAATTTTACAGACTGGGACACTGGGACACAAATAACAACCGGGAGATATAAATGACGACCGGGACACTCAAAGAGAAATTATAGACTGGGACACTGGGACACAAATGACGACCGGAAAACTGGGAATATAAATGACGACCGGGACACAGGGAACGTTCGATTAGCAATCACCATCAACAAAACTCAAGGGCAATCATTAGAATAATGAGGTATAGATCTGAATACGGATTGTTTTTTCCATGGACAATTTTATGTTGCATGTTCAAGAGTCGGTAAACCTGACAATCTATTTATATGCACAGACAATGGGATATCGAAGAATGTTGTATATTCGCAAGTTTTACGTAGTTAAAAACATATATATATATATATATATATATATATATATATATATATATATATATATATATATATATATATATATATATATATATATATATATATATATATATATATAACGAAAAGAGAAATCTTTTCTCTTTTATCTATATTCACAGATGGGACACAGGGACACAACTACAATGGCGTGTAACTAATATGGCGCGTAACGACTTACGCGCGCGGGGGTATATGTATCTATATTCACAGGTGGGACAGAGGGACACAACTACAATGGCGCGTAGTGACTTACGCGCGTGGGGGGGCTTGGGGGCACGAAGCGCCCCCACCAACTAGGTGTTTGGGTGGCGCGAAGCACCACCCCAACAGCTAGTATATATATATATATATATATATATATATATATATATATATATATATATATATATATATATATATATATATATATATATATATATATATATATATATATATATAGTATATATAGTTAGATATATACTATATAGTATTATAGTTATATATATAGTTATATATATAGTATATAATATATAGTTATATATTATATATATAGTTATATATATATATTATATATATAGTTATATATATATATATATATATATATATATATATATATATATATATATATATATATATATATATATATATATATATATATATATATATATATATATATATATATATATATATATATATATATATATATATATATATATATATATATATATATATATATATATATATATATATATATAGTTAGACCTTGTTAATACTCAAACCTCCACGGCGAAAGATTAAGTGATATACAGTGGCTAAAAATCATTAATTTAATGACTGGCTTTTACCAAAATTTCAAGCTTTTACCAAAAATTCAATCATGTTGTTAAGAAAAAAGAACTAGATTGGAAAGATTAAATTAGAAAAAATGGCCTCTAAGGTTAATTGTTTTTGTCCCAGATTGTTTTAGTTAGGAAAGATGCGGCACATTTCTAGCGGGGTGCCTGTAACTTTTTCATTTAATAAGCAGTTTTCCTGGAGTAAGACCTTTGAATTCCTCAGAATCCGACTTACAGCATTAAAAAGGACGGCCTTTCATTATGGTTAATATAATAGAGAAGTGATATAAAGAAAGGATAGTGATTTAAGTTTAGATTTTGTTTCTGTTTTGTTGTTTTTGGAAACTCTTTTTTCTTTTTGATTTTTGTATGCAGAAAATGGTCTAAAATAGCTAAGCAAATTTCAAGCTGTATATCATTAACAAAAGGATAAAATATACATATAACTACCAAAAATAAAAAAAATCGAAGCAATGCTAATTCTTAAAATCAATATTTTCTGAGTTTCATAGGCATTATTCTTTACTAAAACCATTCATTTTAAACTATTTATCACTTTCTGGATACATAAAAAAAAGTGAGATTATTCAAATTTAGCAATTTCGAATTTTGAATTATTTAATTTTTGCATAAGAAAAGAAAAGTGGAAGTAGTTTACATAGGAATGATTATTTCTTTTTTGGTTATTAGTTAAGTGTGGAACGAATAAGCTTTTGAAGAAAACCAAATTTATGTATTGATTCTTCGTCTGGAAAATTATGAGATGGTCAGTCAATTTTAAATTTTCAAAACCTCTATATTTTACTGCTAAACTTGAGACGAGCATTGTTGGCTGATGGTATATATCATTCTTAAGAATATAGCGTCATTCCTAAAATGAACGCTTAGATTAAAATCTGTCAAATTTATGATTTAGCAGGAGGGTAAAAACACAGTATTTAAGCTTTTCATGGAAAAAGCTTGTTCTAGAAGCTTTATAAGTTTTACAACTTTTAGTGTGTGAATGAAGAACAGGGTTTTCTTTCTGCAGCAACCAGGGGCGTATCTCTAGCATTTTATTGGGGGGAAGGAGGGGGTCCATATATGGATAGTGAATGGGTATCGACTATTCTTTAGGGGGAAGTATTAGCGGTTCTGACCTTTTCAATTTCCTTATACTTACAGTGAGTACTAAGCATTATTAAGTAAGTATTACAGTAAGTAACTTACTGTTATCTACAACCTCTCCTTTAATTTAATAAAGATAAGAATTTTGAAAATGCAAAATGATTATAAATGTTAGATTATTTATTTCAAATTTGCGCCCCTGAAATTTCTTTCCCCGGGTGAGTGCCCCCTCTCCTCTGGAACCACTTATGGGGAAAGATATGTTAGAAAACTTGTGAAAAACACAAACCTAAATGTGCTTTAAAGATGTCTGAAAATTATGATGCTTCTGTTCCGAATTTTCTCCCGTGAGTCTAAGAAAAAATCAAGTTTCTTTTTTGATAAGGGCCATCGCAAACATAAGCTAACACTGAAGTTGCATCACCAATTGGATCACTTTTGTTGACTAATTTGGTCAAATTAAGGAGTCAATTTGGTCAAAATAATCATTGAGCTGCTTTCACTGTTAAGATAATCTTCCCTTTCTGCTATTATCTTACTATAAAAAGACGCAAATCCCTTATCAATACCTTCTTTTTCATTTTCCTCTTTCCGTTACTTTATAAAGTTGGTTCTGAACCAAAGAAACAAAGTAAGGAGCTCTGTCCTTAATTGGTTGAAACCACAGCTTACAAGACATGATTGATCATGTCTCTGAGACTTTGAAGCGTATTGGGCTTACCATAAACAGCTCCAAGACTAAAGTGATGGTTGTCAATTATTCTGCTCTATATCAAATCATCTGGGACGACAAACCGATTGACAACGTCGATGAATTCAAGTACCTTGGGTTCATTTTAAATCAGGTGGTGGAGCTGGTAAGGACATTTCTGCCTGGATATTAAAGGCTTGGCAAGTCTTTACCTGAAAAAGGCACTATAGACCAGATGTGAGATCTCGACAGAGACAAAATTCAGAGTCTACAGAGTCTACATCCATGCGACCTGTGCTACTGTACGCCTGCCAGACATGGCCGCTAAAAGCTGTAGAGGCTTGAGCTCTGGACGCATTCGATCACCACTGCCTTTGGCAAATACTCCAAATTAATTGATGTTCTAGAATTTCTAATAGCGAAGTAAGAAGTCGCTGTGGCCAGACAAAAGAGCAACCCTCTACCATTCGCTTCAAACTTCTCTGCCAAACCTTAGGCTAACCCGAAGGTACGATAATTCAAGGCGTCCTTATCCACAAGCCAGTACCATCCAGTGCCTGAAGACGACATCGAGGAGGACAGATGAAAAATATTTGGCAAGAATCACAAGAGGACCTTGAGCCACAGGGAGGCTCCAGTAGGCATGGTATTAGATAGGACAGAGACAGGCCGAGGATTGCTGGGGAATTTGCAACCAACAGATCGAAATAGTCTTCGGACGTAATTCCAAAGTCCATTGGTGCCGGGTAGGACAGTTCCTTGTCTTGTTCCAGCCAAAAGTAAGCAAGTAGTAGTAGGTGCAGTAGCAGTTACATTAGCGTGCAACTATTGCTTTTTTTGGTCAATTGATCATCCCCTTATCATTTCCTGAGTGTCCCAAATTAATTACTCAGTTATCTGAGTTCAATCCTCTTGACAATCCGTCTGCCCATAAGGTGTTTTGATTTAATTAAACTCTCCCCTAAAAATTTTCTGAAAGGTTCAATTGAATTCCCTTTGTCTATTTGGGCACTAAAGGTCAAATATGCCAACCTTTCCCACTAACAAATACTATATGTTGGCAATGGGTAAATTGCGTAACTTACAGTCCTGATGGCTCTGGATGGGGGAGTCAACATCCCCAGTGACATATTTACTGAACCAATGTTTCTATATGAAGTGCTTTGGTGAAAAAAAATTAATTGTGCCCAATTGACTCTTTTCTTTGGCAGCGCTATTGCGCTGCCTATGATAATTGTCTACCCATCTTGTAGTTTATCTTCCGGTTTATTAACTTTTGCAATTGAAATTCATGTCTTTTTCGACGAGTTTCTAGGGATAGTTAGACAGAAGGATAGATAGTTAGACAGATGTTTACTGCAATTAATGTAAAAAAAAAATCCACACAATAAAGTTTTCAATGAATTATAAAGAGCTACACTAAACCAAAAATAAACATAAATAAAGTCTAATAATTCTTCAAGTACAAAACTACCACATATCATTATCAATAAATAAATGAACCAAAAATTAGCCGAGCAGAAACTAAAATGAGTAGGGTTGACGCCGCCCATACCTTCTCAAGACCTTAGCTTCAGTAGTAGTAATATTATTAATATCAGTATGCAAAGAACACTTCGATTGTTTTGTACATCCCCCTGAAAATACACTGGAACTTTTACCATTTGTGACAAAGCTATGTCACAGGAGACATAGCTAATGGACTTTTCAACTATGTTGAAGAAATTGACTATGTCAAAACTTTGATTTGATGTATTTCGTGAATTAATGAGCGAGAGAGGGGGTCTTCCCCTTAATCCTCTCCAAATTAAATCCCTCTAGTCCCTTTTGATTCTTTAAAGGACGCTAGAACTTTCCATTTTCAATCGAATAAGCTCCTTCCGAAGCTTTTATGGAAGTTTTTATTTATATTATTAGGACCAACTGTTACTCTAATATAAATTTATGATGATTTTAACCAGATATGTTTATTGTCAACTTTTTTCCAAAAGTATATTTTTATGATATTAAAATTGACATTTATGATACCTTTAAATTTCCTGGTTCTACTGAATCATGGCTAGTCCTGGAAATTTTGACCAGTTTTAAAATTTGAAATAGGTTCTTGAAGGATAGAAATTATCTTGCAGAAGAATTTGTATATTCTCCTCTCATAGCAACTTCTTCAATGCTGGTGGTCTACTGAGGACGGGTAATCCGTCGACTTTTTTTTTACCCCCTCCCCTCCTCTTTTGAGGGGTTTAAAGGATTACTCTTAGAAAAATTGAATTCTCCCCTCCTGAAATAACTCTATTATAGTGACGGAAAAAGAGCTTTTTCGCCATACTGACCCTCCTCCGTTCCAAAGGACCATGTTCATGCATTTTAAAGCTAAGCAATTTATCCAGATCACTGATCTCCTTAGCTAAGAAAACTGCGTCCGATTCTTTCCTTATAGGAAATTTCAGCTAAGATGAACCTTTCCTACTTTAGCGTAGAACCACGATTAAGAAAATATAGAAAAGGAAAGACAACATAAAGGAGTATTTTCTTTGGGAAAATTTCTTTGGGAGTATTTTCTTAGCGAAAACCAACCACTAGCTCATCCAATGAATAATAAAAAAAAAACATCACGAAGAAAAGAAACTAAAAGACTGATCGTAACGCATGTCTAAGGACTAGTCATTTCAACAGATATTCAAAAAATATCTGGAATCAAAACAACTATTAGTGGCAAAATCCCTGAAGTGGCGAAAACTCTGATGAAATGTAATTTTATGTCGTTCTAACACACACAAAAAAAAGTTACTACAATTTCACTAGTCGTTGTCGGAGATAATGTCTCTTTCGGTTCGAGTCTCGACTCTGTTTGGTGAGATGATGAAAAGACATGCAACTAATATTATTTGGTGTATTAGGGTTAGATCTACTCGTTAACGTGATCAGAATTATTATATAACCATTACTTGTACTATTCTTTAGAGAATAATCTTAAGGGGATTCGATCAAACAGTTCGTGGTAACAAACTGTAGGCATTGAGCGACCCGACTCAATAGTAACCGGAACCCTAAAAAAACGGAAATTTGTAATCAATAGGTACCTCAAAAGATTTTTATGCTGGTTTCAAATATATATGTTAACAACTTTAATCTAACCCGTCAAAAGTTATGAGCCTGAGAAAATTTGCCTTATTTTGGATAAAAGGGGGAAACTCCCCCCTAAAATTCATAGAATCCTAATGAAAACCACAAAATCAGATTCAGCGTATAAGAAAACCCAACTGCAGCGGTTTCAAGCTTCTATCTGCAGAAATGTGGGATTTTTTATTTTTGCCTGAAGAAAGATCACGGATGCGTGTTTAATTTTTTTTCTCAGGGGTGATCGTATCGATCCAGTGGTCCTAGAATATCGCAAGAAGGCTCATTCGAACGTAATTTAAAGTTCTAGTGCCCTTTTGAATTGACTATAAAATTGGAGGGAACTTGGGCCTCTCCCACGCTAATTTTTTCCCAAAGTCACAAGATAAAAATTTCGAGGTAGCCATTTTGTTCGGCATAGTTAAAAAAAAAAATCTAATAACAATATATTTGAGGATGACTTGATCCCCCACAGTCCCCGGCGGAAGGGCTTCAAGCAATGAGCTTCGCACGTTGTTTACATATAAAATTGGTTATTGGGAAGTATACATACGTTTTCTGGGGGATTTTTTTCTATGAGGAGGGGGAAGGGGTTTGGGGTAGGATGTAAAGTGGGAGGATCTTACTATGGAGGAATGTTTCACGAGAGAAATTAATTTTCTATAAAAGGGCGCTTGATTTCCCAGCATTATTAAAAAACGATCAGAAATTAAATAAAAAGATAAGTTTTTCGCCTAAAAGTAAGGAGCAGCATTAACACTTAAAACAAACAGAAATTATTACATGTATGGGGCGTTCACCCCCTTGTCAGTACCACGATCTTTATACTAAAGGTTTTTTTAGTACTTTCAAATGAATTTTTATTTTAATTAAACGGCCTTTGTCATTCAGGAATCATTCTTAAAGAATCACTCTTAAAGGGGGCGACCCCCCTCATTTACGTAATAATTTCTGTTTGTTTTAAGCTTTAATATTGCTCCTTGCTTTCAGGTCAATCAATATCGTCCATTATAAGCTTTTTTAGTTTATTTGATTTTGGTTTGTTTTAGTTTTAGTTTGTTTAGTTTGTTTTTTAGTTAACTATTTAGAATCATTGGGGCGGTCTTGCCATATCTTGTAGAGCTTGTATAAGCTTTTCGAATAAACGGCAAAAACTAAAAGTCGACATCTAAATTCCCTGAAATCTTAGGAAAACATTGTAACTTCTCTTGTTTTGTTCTGGATATAGATATATTTAGTTTTAGAAAAACTTATATTATTAAAAAGTTTAAATTTAGCTTTTTTCAATCCAATGGAGCAGAATTTTCTCTTTAAAATTCAGGAAAAGGCTGTCCCTAAAACCTTTCTAGTATACCTACAAATATACGTTATTATTATGAATTATGTTTATGAATTATGAATTATTATTATATGAATTATGAAATTATGAATTATGAATATTATTATGAATTATTAGAATTATGTACCAAAAATTCATCGTTAAAACAGCAGTTGATAAAATATCTACCTCAAAGACTTTATATATTAGTTTCCTGACAATAAAAAAAAAAAAAACTCTTTTGCCTTCAAACCTGTTAGGAAAATGCATCGTTGAGGCTGATGTTGAGGCCTGCAAAATGATGTTTAAAGTATCGAATTCTCTTAAGCACAAGGCCGTATCTAGGGAAGGAGATTACAAGGTTTGAACCCTCCCCTCCGAAATTTTGTCTGACTCATAAAAACCTAACAAAACTGCATACAAACAAATTTTTTCTGTGTTTTTAAAGATTTTTTTTGTGTAGTTCCTCCCTCAGAAAAAAAATTCCTGGATATGCCCTTGTCCAAGTATACTTAAGAAACGGGCATATTATCCTTTTTTAATGATGAACAACGTATATTTCCATCTAAAAAAATTCTTAAATTTCAATTACATGATTCGGCAGATTGATAAGCCTTAGTATCGGCTATAAATTGATTGCAAAATTGTTATATTAAGCTGTAACATTGAAGCCCTATTCCTTTAGCAAAAACATACTAAAAACTTGCAGAGGTCGCATAAACATTAATGATGTCCAAGTATACTTAAGAAACGGGCATATTATCCTTTTTTAATGATGAACAACGTATATTTCCATCTAAAAAATTCATAAATTTCAATTACATGATTCGGCAGATTGATAAGCCTTAGTATCGGCTATAAATTGATTGCAAAATTGTTATATTAAGCTGTAACATTGAAGCCCTATTCCTTTAGCAAAAACATACTAAAAACTTGCAGAGGTCGCATAAACATTAATGATAAACAATTGAAATAACAATTGGGTTTCTGTAACATATCATAAAACTGCTACTAAGACTATATAGTAAATTTATTGAAAATAGCTAAAGGATTTTAAACACAAAGTAGAAAAATGAAATATAATTGGCAAGTCTTGGCAAATTTTATGTCTTTTATTTTGTTTTGAAATTAAAAATTAATTTAATCTTTTTCATTTAATGGTCCTTATATTAAATTTCTATCCATTGACCACGCTTTTAGATATAGTTGGGATGCTGGATAGGGTCAATATTCATCGTTTCATATATTGCTAAAGTGTGATTACAAAGGAATTGGTTTAAGCAAGCTTAAAAAATGCTATTTGATATGTAATATTGCTAACTACACTATTTGTATTTTCTTCAAAATAGCTTCTGAAAATAGTACTTATCATCCATTGAAAGATTCACCAGAGTGAGACAGCTTAGTTTGAAGATCAGATTGGATCCGATTTTGGTCCAACTTGGCCCAATGGAGGTCGATGTTAAAGAAAAAAAAACACCAATGATTAAGCGACGGTTTCCAGAACTATTTTGCCAACATTGTCACATAAACTCAATCCAATAATCCTAAATAGATTGTTAAGCAGTTATTTTATCAGTAAAAGTTTTAAATATTGATATGTTAGGCTTTTAAAAAAATTATACTTCCCCATTCAAAGAAGTTTGATCGATTTTAAAATGTGAAGTAAGTTTGTACGTCGGCACTCCACATTTGCCTTTTTTCAAATTTTACAACAACATTCTGGTCTGAATAATACGCTACTGCTCTTTGGATAATGGCCAAAGGAATCAAATAATAAAACATATTTCGCTCATTGACACATATTTTTTTTTAAATTTCGTTTTTTTTTGTATTTTCAGTATGCTAAGATTTTTTTATTCGCTTAAATGTCTCAGGATTTAATCAAAAAAACTTCAGATAGCAGGCCCTCGTTTTTAGGCGACAATTTAAAAAATTTGGCTATGATTTAAAAGATTTCTTAACAATTGTAATAAATTAGACTACGATAAAACCAATTATTTTGCTACTACTGTGAAAAGGAGTAGAGTAGCTCCATAATAATCTTAAATATTTTTTTTTTCACAAATGAGAGTCAAGAGCGACATTGAATGCCAAAACAGACAAAAGTCGGATATTAAGTCATGTAAAACAAACAGAAAATATTTTGTATATGAGGGGGTTCGCCCCCTTGTCAATACCTAGCTCTTACGCTAAAGTTTTTTAGTATTTTCATAAGAGCTATTTATTCTAATTAGACGGTCTTTGTGATTCAAGGGTCATTCTACCCTTGAGACACTTTGTGTCTCAAGGGTCAATAGAGAATTGGAACAAGATTCGAACTTTAGCGCGAAGAGTGAGGCATTGACAAGGGGGCAAACCCCCTCATATGCATAATTTTTTCTGTTTGTTTTAATCTTTAATGTTACTCCTTACTTCCAGTTGAAAAAACTTGTTTTTAAATGTAATTAGGGATGACAGATTGCCAAAGATTGTCCTTTTTGGCCAAAAGTCTATGGCTAAACAGAAAGCAGGTCGTCCGCGGTTCGGGTGGGATGATATCATAAAGAAAGAATTAAAGGAAATGGGAACTTCCTCAGGTGGCTTGGTGCTGCGGTGAGTTGTTAGTAGTAGACGTAGTAGTAGTATTTATAATTACCACAAAATGTCAATTGTGGTTATTATTAGCACGAATCGTCCTTGCTCACAATTCATTATCCCAAACTGTTAAATAGCAATGACTGATATAAATGAAAATGAGTTAGAAACTGATTAATATTGATACAGAGTTACATTTTTACCAGCATTTAGGGCTTTGTGCATCGATACTTAAAACCAGATAAGTACACTTTTAACCTTTCGAAAAAAATAACAAGATTCAAATAATCTATTTATACTACATCTTTGTTCGCTGAATTTCTTTCCACAATTCTACTTTCTTTGCACTTTTCATCGAGTATAAAAGAAAGTTTTCTTGTACTATATATCCCAGAAAACATTTCTCTCATGGGTTTACGGTAACAAGTCAGCCATAACTTATCCTTAATACTTTTCAAAAGCATTATCTTGGGAAAGAAAAGAAATTCCCTTTACAATTTTAGATTTGTTTGACTCCTAGGTGCACTAGGGAACGAACCCTTTTTCCCTTAAGGATATTGATAGCCTTCCAGGTGACGAAAAAGGGATAAAGAACTGGTTTCAAAAGTTACAAAATAAAGTACCTTTTAGGAAAGTTAAGTTGGATGGGTATTACCCTAATCTTAGGCATCGTTGAATGAGGGATTTGTCTCTGAAGAATATATGCTGACATCAGTTATAGTTTGGTGATCCTGGATAAGGTCTGATAAAAAAATCGTTAAACCCTTGTCAGCTGAATCCTATTAACAAATGCAAATCTCTGGTGATGATAACTTCCCACACTGTATCGCTCCCAGGTTAGACAAAGAACTTTGGTAGATAGACTTCAGAATTTCAGAAAATAGCAGTTCATGGGATATTTTTCAGTCTTGGTTACTAGAGACACCAAGATGGTTCGCTTGGACCGATTCCTGGTCGCTTGGACTGATGATTTCCGCTAAACCACAATTTAGTTTTGATATTAGCCTGTATAAACTACATACTCTTCCACTATCGCTGCTCAAATCTTAATTATTTGACACTGGACATAGTCAACAATTAATTTGAAATACTAAATAAACGACAAAATACAGACTGATACAAAAACAAAATATGAACGAAATAACACATAATAATATTGAACAGCTTATTCAAAGATATTAAAAACAAAGGAGATTAATAAGATTGCTGAGATTAGTGCTTCTGTTGATTAACATTTTCTTGCTATGAAAGTCTACCAAAAAAAGCGATCCTATTAAATAAGACTCACCAGTGTTGACTTACCTGTTCAACAGTAATGGGAAGACATTTCATTGGCTTACAATAAGACTGTCAAGTTGTCCCTGACACCTTAATGAGTAAATAAAATCTATTTTCCCTTAATTAACCAAATTTAAACCAGGATAGACGTGGGATGGTATATTCTGAACACCATTTAGGTTCATTAACACCATTTAGGCGACTTCGTATTTATAGTTTTTTTCTCTTTTTTTAAAATTCAAATCATTGAAATTGACTTAAATACAAAGATTGACTTAAATGCTTTCATGTTGGCATGTGATCATTTCTTCTCATTTAATTTGTTTAAATATTGCAAAGACCACACTGCCTTTCCATTTGAAACAATAGGAAAATTTTCTCAAGACAGTGGCATTCAATTCAGTGAGTATATCGGCCCTATGTCCAAGGGCCGTCTTCAGCACAACACCAGATGTATATATATATACATATATATATATATATATATATATATATATATATATATATATATATATATATATATATATATATATATATATATATATATATATATATATATACATTAAAATTCGAACATTAAAACTAAAAATGTAAAAAAAGAATTTAAAACAGCCCTAGCATCCTTACTTCAAGGAAGTTCAACCAAAATTTGCCTGATTTTTGAAATTATTACACCGTCAGATTCAGCATACTAGAGAACCCTACTACAGAAGTTTGAAGCTCCTATCTATAAAAATGTGGAATTTTACTATTTTGCCAGAAAATATATCATGGATGTGTGTTTGTTTGTTTACTCTCCCCCTCAGGGGTGATTGTATCGAAGTAATGGTCTTACAAGATCAAGAGAAGGTACATTCGAATTGAAATTAAAAGTTCTATCGCCTGTTTTGAGTGACCAAAGAGACTAGAGGGCAACTGGATCCCTCCCGTGCCCATTTTTCACCCAAAATTATTTGATCAAAATTTTGAGATAGCCCTTGTGGAGGGAAATGTCTGGAGGGGGGGTGAATATTCCTGAGACAATGTTACACTGCGGGTATTGGACAGATTTACTATACGGAATTATTTTGAATTCTCTTACATTCTATTTGACAAATGTTTCACGTTGAGATGTTCCGAGGAAATTTTCCAAGGGTTTTTTCTGTGTATTTTGATTTCCTGGAAATAATTTCCACAGAAGAGGGCATTTCTGTAGAGATCGAGAAACCGATTAGAGGTTGAAGTCTTATTCAAATGAAAGAATGTTATGGAGAGTTTTGCAGGCTGAATTGTCCGCAAGCAATTTTACAGAGAGGTGGATTCACTGCGAGGATTGAACTGTATGGAGGGAATTTGACAGGGGATGTACTTTACGTTGGGTGAAATTTCCATGATGGAGTTTTCCTTTAGGGGAAGGGTATATTATATAAGGGTGAGCCTGGTTTAACGGTATTATTTGAAAAACGAGCAAAAAAAGAGACTGTCCCTTCCTGAATGCCTTGCTCATTACGCTATAAAGTTTTTATTGTTTTAAAAAGTTGAGCTGTGACGAAAAGTCAGACTTTAGCATAAAGAGTGAGGCGTTGAGGAGGAGACAGTTTTTTCTCATACAAAATAATTTCTGGTCGTTTTAAGCTTTAATGTCGTTCCTTACTTTCAGTAAAAAAAAACTCGTTTTTTTTAATTGAATTTTCTGCAAGAACAAGGTATTCTCTGTACAACACTTTATTATTTTTTTTTAAATTACATTTTCGCCTGAACTTACTAAATATCTCACAGTTAGGCTTGGTTTGAAAGCAACTTCATTATGTTGTTTTTTAATTCTTTTGTTAATTTTCGTTATAAACTACTACTACTACTAGCAACTCACCGCAGCACCAAGCTACCTCAGCCCAACACAGCTACGCACGCTCCTCCTCCTTCTCAATCTATTCAAAGCCACCCTCTTTACACTCTCCCAGGAAGTTCCCATTTCCTTTAATACTTCTTTAAGATCCTTTTACTCCAACCACGGATGACCTGCTTTCCATTTAGCCCTAGACATATGGCCGAAAAGGACAATCTTTGGCAATCTGTCATCCTTTTTTCTGAAAAGAAAAGTTTTGCGTTTTACCAAGGGTGCCGATTCAGGGAAGTGTTGGCGGTGGGGCGAGGATTGTTTTTTTGATTCTTTTATAAGGGTATAAGAAAGGTATTAAAATAGAATGGTACTTTTCACCAAAATAAAGACATTTTTCAGAAGCTAGGGGGATAATTCACCACCTTCCTATTGTTGCCCTGTTTTGAAAATAATAAAGAAACAGATTAATCATATTGATAAAACACTGTCAAATTCCCAAAAAGCTACAAAACTGGCGATTTAAAATCCAAAGCAGGTTGTCTATTAAAGCAGCCAACTGTAATTTTTGTAATTTTATGTGAAATATATTAATTTTTCTCATGAATCTAGTGAGATTTTTGTGCTTATTTCTGTTTATTTATTTTAATTTTATGGTAGCTCTGGATTCAGGGCTGATAATACTGCATATTCCAATAATCTCGTTACTTTTAAAGTCATTATACAAAAAAAAATAGTAGCCAAACTATTTCCCGTCAATTGTTTCGAATGTTTTCCAAATAATATATTTTGTGATTTGGCTTTTTGTATTGGACTATTTCTGTTTACTTTGTGGAAATTCACATGGGCTTCTCCCTGAAATTCACGAGCTGTGAATTGTTTCCGCTCAGACAAAACTCCTTTCAAGAGAAGTTCTGATGTTCAAATAAACATGAAATATTGTAGCAAAGCCCTCATTTTATCTTACTTGGAGGTCTATTCAAATCAAAATGGTGGAAAGCATAAACTTGAGGTTCTCTGGGACCTCTCTATTTCACAAAAAACAATATTTGACAAAGGGATACTGAAAGCCTTTATTGATAAACAGTGAAAATAGAATCCTCTCTACCCATGTTTTTTTTAGGAAAGTATGATTTGGGGTTTCATCCTGTTTTGGGGTTGCTTTATATCTCTCCTAATTTTTTAGTTTCACGGCTTTGAGTTTTAGAGCACACCTCAGCTTTTGAAAACTGTTATTAGGCTTAATATAAAGCCTTTTAGTTCAATAGTTTTTATTTCTGAACCTCATATTTTTTCATTATTCTATTTTTTATTGCTTATAGCTTAAGACGTCGTATAACCATGTTCAATTTAGATATTTCCAAGTTTTTTTTTCTCTTTGGGAAACCGCAATTAGGAGCTTCAGCACATAATTTATGAGTTCTTAACTTATTTTTTTTACCCTTTTAATTTATTACCGCTTTTCCAGACTTTCCCTTCCGCTTACCTTTTAGATCATTAGTTTTCTTGCGTTAGCCCGATTTTCCTTTTATGGTTCCTTTTTATCTTGTGAATCTTATCACTCAGGACATCCATCTACACTGATGAATATCCCCCTTGCATTTCATCTTGGTTATACCCTCTACGCTAACCATTTCCGCAGACAGTCTCAGCTGGATGAAATATTCGAATATTCTCAATATATTTTATGACTGTCCTGAAAAAATTATATTTTTTCAGTTATATAGTTCTTTACTTTTAGAATATCAAGCTGCAATGTTTTTTTTTCTCCTATTGATTTTCCTTATGAAGCCTGAAGGATGAATTATTTATCAAAAAGCTTCAACAAATGATTTCTTACCCTAGGGAACGCTTCCTGGTATGAAACCGTTATCTTTTAAACTGCTTTAAATATGAGATTATGCTGATGAAGCTATTAATACTAGGAGCTCAAGCGGTTTTGATCGGTACCAGCATAGCTTTCTGACTTACGCTATTCTGTCAATATTAGCAGTGCCTTGAGTCTTCTTCGAGACTTTATTAGGGAAAGTATTTTTTTTCAGTACCGCCATTTTTCCACCTAATGTAATCGAAATTGTCAGAATAATCATATTCACAGAAAGAATTTCCTAATTTATCTCGAAGTTTTAAAATTAAACCTTTTCATAACCTTGAACAATCTGTTCAAGGTTAGATGTCAGCAAAGTCTCTATTTGTTTTTTCATTGTCTTTTTGCATTCTGAAAAGCAATTGTAAGAGGAATTCAGCCGTGTTGAACGGGACGAATTGCATTCTCAACTACCACTACTACTAATAAAAACTCTCCGCAGCACCAAGCCTACCTGAGGCCAACAGAACTGCGCATTATCCTCATGCTTCCCCATCTATTCAAAGCCTCCCTCTTTATACCATTCCAGGAAGTTCCCATGTCCTTTAAATCTTTTTGTATGACATCTTTCCACTCTAACCGAGGATGGCCAGCTTTCCGTTTAGCCCTAGAAACTTGGCCGAGAACGACAATCTTCGGTAATCTGTCATCATCCGCAGAACGTGCCCTAGCCATTTTATCCTTTCTTTAATTATAGTCATAGAAAGCGGGATTGAACCATACTTTTCACACAATCTAATGTTTAAAATGCGATCAGTCAGCCGGGTCCCCAGAACAATCCGTAGGCAATTTCTCTGGCAAACATCTAGCAAACATTAATCGTTTTCGGAGCCCTCATGCTTCAGAAACATGCTTGGCCACTATCATTACTGTAGCTTCCAATGTTCTAATCTTGGTTTGCAGGCCTATCTTCTCTCTTTTTCCAAGCTTTTTCAACTGTAAAAAAACTCATGAGCCTTTGCAATTTTACTATTAACATCTTAAGTGCTCCCACCGTCTTTACTGTTAATACTATCAAGGTAAGTGACTTTGTCCATCTGATCAGTATTTTCGTTATTCAACTTCACCTTTTCATCTTCACTTATTCCTAGCCTTAGTGACTTAGTCCTCTTGACCTTAATTTTAAAACCTATACGAGCATCCTGAACCCGCAAAACCTTTGAAAGTTGCTCAAACTTTCATCTAGGACGTTTAAATCATCAGTATAAATCAAGTCCAGGAGAGATTTTATCCCCATTTGACTCCGTAGTCTCTCACTACATTTCATGTGCTCCTTAAGACCAAGTCCATGAAGACTATCAAACAGTTCGTGGTAACGAACTGTAGTAAGGAGCGACCCGGCTCAATAGTAAACGAAACTGATACTAAATGATACATCAAAAGAAACGAATTTTCATGCTGATCTTAAATATATAAATTTCATCAAATTTAGTCTTTGTCATCAAAAGTTATGAGCCTGAGAAAATCTGCCTTATTGTGGAAAATAGGGGGAAACACCCCCTAAAAGTCATAGAATTACACCATCGCATTCGGCGTATCAGAGAACCCTATAGCAGAAATTTCAAGCTCCTATCTACAAAAATGTGGAATTTCGTATTTTTTGCCAGAAGACAAATCACGGGTGCGTGTTTATTTGTTTGTTTGTGTTTGTGTTTTTTTTTCTTTTCCCCAGGGGTCATCGTATCGACCAAGTGGTCCTAGAATGTCACAAGAGGGCTCATTCTAACAGAAATGACAAGTTCTAGTGCCCTTTTTAATGGACTCAAAAAATTGGAGGGCACCTAGGCCACCTCCCACGTTCATTTTTTCCCAAAGTCAACGGATCAAAATTTTAAGATAGCCATTTTGTTTTGCATAGTCGAAAACCATAATAACTATGTCTTTGGGAATGACTTACTCCCCCACAATCCCTGGGGGAGTGGCTGCAAGTTACAAACTTTGACCAGGGTTTACATATAGTAATGGTTACTGGGAAGTGTACAGACGTTTTCAGGGGGATTTTTTTTTGTTTGGGGGTGGGGCTGAGGGGAGGGGCCTATGTGGGAGGATCTTTCCTTGGAGGAATATGTCATGGGGGAAGAAAAATTCAATGAAATGGGCGCAGGATTTCTAGTATTACTATAGAAAAAATGAAAAAATAAACATGAAAACGTTTTTTTCAATTGAAAGTAAGGATTAGCATTTAAACTTAAAACGAACAGAAATTATTACGCATATGAGGGGTTCTAAAAAAACTTTAGCATAAAGACCGAGGTATTTAGGAAGAGATAAATACCTCGCTCTTTATGCTAAAGTATTTTTAGTAATTTCAACTATTTATTCTACGGCCTTTCTGATTCAGGGGCCATTCTTAAAGAATTGGAACAAAACTTACGATTTAGTGTAAAAAGTGAGTTATTAACGAGGCTACAAACCCCCTCGTATACATAATAAAAATATAAGAATATAAACGTTTGTAACGTAAGTTAATTCTTAAGTTACGTATATTTTTTACTAATAAAAACGTTCGTTAAAAATTAAAAGTTCTAGTTGCCTTTTTAAGTAACCGAAAAATTGGAGGGCAACTAGGTCTCCTTCCCCACCCCTTATTTCTCAAAATCGTCTGATCAAAACTAAGAGAAAGCCATTTAGCCAAAAAAAAATATCATTTTAATAATTTATGTGCGGAGAGCCAAAATCAAACATGCATTAATTCAAAAACGTTCAGAAATTAAATAAAAAAACTAGCTTTTTTAACTGAGAGTAAGGAGCGACATTAAAACTTACTTACGACATTAAACTATTACTCCGTATATGAAATGGGTTGTCCCATCCGCAATCCCTCGCTCTTTACGCTAAAGTTTGACTCTTTGCCACAATTCTACTTTTTAAAACAATTAAAGACTTTAGCGTAAAGAGCGAGGGATTGCGGAGGTGACAACCCATTTCATATACGGAGTAATTTCTGTTCGTTTTCAGTTTTATTGTCGCTCCTTACTTTCCGTTAAAAAAAACAGTTTTTTTTTATTTAACCAGTATAAAAGGTCGATTCTTTTGATGCATCTATTGTTATCAAAATTTCTTTTTTTGAGTTCCTCTGACTATGGAGCTAGCTGATCTTTATTTACAGTTCGTTACCACCAACTGTTTGATTAGGACAAGTCCAAACTGAGTACCTACTTTCAAATCCCTAATATGTCAATAAAATATCGAAGCATTATGTTGCCTGGCTGCATCTCCCAGATCCTCGGTGGTTTATCTATGACCTCCATTTCAGATCTTGGCACCTTGGTGCCATAGATTTCCGAAAGGCACTTGATCTAATCAATCACATTGTAGCTGCCCTTAATCTCAAGCTAATGGGGGCTAAGAAAAAGACTCTTACGCTCGTGTTGGACTTTCTCAGTCAGAGGATGCATCGTGTGTTTGCTCTCTACGAAGGTGACACCAATTCCGAATGGTCCTCATCCACCTTTGGAGCCCCTCAGGGCACTAAGCTTGCAGCTATTGTATTCTTGTCTGTAATTAACTTCCTCATAGCTGACTATGACGACCGCTACAAGTTCGTGGATGACCTGTCATTTATCCTGAAATATTTAGTACAAAACGGAGTTGTGACGCCTCAGTTCGGTTCAAATTTTTTCAGTGTTTTCACAAAAGAATGCGCGGAGCTAAATCTTGAGATTAATGTGAACAAGTCGAAGATAGTGCGCTTTAATCCGCTAAAAAGTGATGTTATGGAGCCAAATGTTCCATTCCCTCTAGCAAACAGTATCAAGATCCTTGGAGTTACTTTTTCCAATGACTTCAGCTTTGCTACACATATTGAAAACGTAGTTAAAAGTGCAAATGCTAGTCTACAGACTTTAAACGGTACGCGTAGGTTCAGTGCAAGCACAGAGAGTATTAAGTATGCATACATAGCGTATTTCCGCCCCATTGTGGAATATGCGTGTCCTGTTTGGGTGCCCTCAGCACTGAGAACAGTGTATCTGTGTCAGGAGCTTGAATCGGTTCAAAAGCGAGCAGTATCGATCATCTTGGCCGCCGTGACATCCCGTACGAAAAGGCTCTGGAAGTGCTAGGACTGCCGTCACTCCAAAACCTGTACGAAACTCTGATAATGAGTTTCGGAAAGTACTTACTTTCTAAATCTCAGCACTGTGACATTCTACCTGATCAACCTCTACCATCAAGAACGAGAAAGCAAGATAAGTTAGTTCCCGTTAAAACATGAACAAACCGATATGGTAATTCTTTCGTCCCGGTTTTCGTCAAAATGTATAATAAGAGTTAATATTTATAGTTTTATTTATATTTACAAGTGTAGCTTGATTTTGTATATGTTGTAAAAAAACACAAATCAGCGACAGCTGTCAAGTTTTTGCTATTAAACCTGTCTACTACTACTACTACTACTACATAATTTCTCGAACTTAACATATAAGTTTACCATGAATCGCTTAAGACCTATCGAATAGTTTTGGGCATCAAGCCATGGCTAATTGTAGAAAAAGCCAAGACAGATAGTCCGATTGAGTGAGAGGCAAATCTGGCATTAACGCCTTATTAGGATTGTACAAGAATGATGGTGGTTCAATTGTTCATAGGTAAGTCTATCTATTATCCGTCCAAGCGTCATTCCTAGGGCAGAAGAACTAAGGTCAATGAAGACTATAATTTTAGTATTTTTTTTGCAAATATTGATTCGACCCATTCATATTAAATTACAATTCATATTCTGAATTATTTTGCAGTATTTATGACCTGAAACATGTAAAATATATTGTGGTAGTGTTTTAGGTGCCTTGGAGGTTTTTTAAATCGTGAATACAGCAGGTGGACCCTAATAAACATAGTAAACCTGCAACTTAATAAAGAGCAATCCATGCCCATAGCAACTGAAAAAAAAACGGTAAGAAAAGTATTTTCATTGACACTTTCTTGGAAGTAGTAATTTTTAAGTAGGGTCATTGGAAAAGCAGTTTCTAATTTGTTACCTAAGTAATTTATGAGGACCTCAAGGAACCCCAGCAAACATAATTTTATATCGAGATAAAACTTACATTGCTGAAATTGTTATTGTTAGACAACCTTAACTGGAAAACGCTTAGCGTCTTAGTTCTACCGCCTATTATCCCTAAATTATCCCAAAAAGTTTTTTTGTTGAAGTATTTTTACGTTTTTCTGTATTTTTGTGACGGTTTCAACAATAGCTAACGGATAAATTAGGAGATCAAAATAATTGTTTAGTGTGAAAACATTTGGCAATTATTTTGACATGAAAGTGCTAATTCTAATGTAGGTTTTACCACGTAGTAATTTGCAATTCCCAAGACACATATTAAAACTTCTTTAAAAACATGAGACTCTGCAAAATAGTGGAGATCCAAAAGATGCCTTTAGAAGCGTCGTTGTCAAATATCCTCAACCGGAGATTAATATACATCTATCTTGAAGACCAAGGAACTTTTATTCTACTTTGAGTAGTCCTTTTGTTTTCTTGGTGGCGATAGTATCAAACAAGTGGTGGTAGAATAACAGGAGGGCTCGCATTAACGGAACATTAAAGTCCTTGTGCCTTTCCAAATAGTAGAAAGACCTGGAGGTGAAATAATCACAACACAGTAAAGTACTGACTTTTAATAATTTTTCAATGAAACTGTTTATCACTTGTCTATGAACAACAAAAAGCTTAGTCGGAGATTTGGAATTCTTTATGCGGGTTGCAGCGGCAGCTAGCAACCTTCCTAGAGACGATCACGTCACATACTAAGAAGTACGGTAGCCCATAGCTCATAAGAAGAGTCAGATCGAAGGACAAACTATACTATTAGAATTGCTTTTCCCGAAACCCTTAGGTAGGAAACTTACCGCTTCTTTGATTGAACTAAGAAAATCTATTGGCTTGAAAAATATGAAACGTTGCTTTAACTACAATATTTTGCATCAAGGGCGTCTTTCTTTTTTTTCCTCCTCAGCTTGCGGGGAACTGGAACATCATAGAGAGCTGTTTAATGACCTATTTTAAAGAAAATTAATGCATTTAAAAAAATTTTGTAATTTGCAACAATAATTTAAAAAATAGAGTCAGTTTTTCACGAAAAACTGTATTTTCATGTACAAGATTGATGTATGACGTCATAATCTTAGTTTGTAGCCATATATGGCATAAAAGCAAATGCGATATTATAATGTTAGCTATAATTTTAAATTAAAGAACTAACTATTAACTAACTTGTAGTTAATGTACTTACTGTACATTATTTATTGTAGTAGTGTTTTATACTTTGTTAATGTTATTGTAGTTGTATTTAACTAACTTGTAGTTCAGTCTATAGTAACCGAACTACAAAGAACACCATCAGACTAATAGGAAGGATGGATCTGGTTAATTATAGATGGAAATTATGTAAATTTACTCGGTATTAAGGCTACAGAGATGGTCGAAACCTGGTAAAGGTTTCAAACCCAAGGGAAATGAACCCTGTGGCTCATTCATACAATCTTCATTATTTTAGCTAGGTAACTAAAACGACTTTCTTTTTTAATTTATTTTAGCTAGGCAACTATCCTAACACTAGACAGCTATACAAACCACTAGCATCCTAACCACTAGACCATGTATAATTTATTAAAATATTTTCTATGAGACATGACCGTTTTTTACAAGGTTGCTAGTTACTGCTGCAACCCAGATTATACAACTGTACAAGCCTATACTATAGTTAAGTTGCTTATCCAAGTTAGTAAAGACAAGTGTTGGTTCTTAATTATAATATAATGTTTTAGTGCCCTGCAATCTGAGGAAAAGAAAAAAGAAAGGAGAAAAAGATGCCGTATATGCAAACAGCATGGCTTTATTCACTATCCTTGCTTTTGAAGCCAATGCATTTTCCTTGTTGTTCCAACCAAGAGACAGTAACTATCGTTTATAGGAGTTTCGGACAAGGTTGTTCTAATAGCTTACTTGTTGTTTTGATCTGACTCTATTTTCTGGACGTATGGGCTGTTGCAGTTTTAAAATGGGAAGTAATCGTCTCTTTCTAGGTTGCAAGCTACCGCTGCAACCCATATAGAATTTTACTCTGAAGGTCACAGGTTCAATTCTTACCACAGCTATTTTTACACATTTGTTAATTTAAAGTCTAAACAAAACTTCTATTCATGACTACTACATAAGGTCCTCTTGACGAACACCATTTATGATGAACGACATCGATCCTTTATGTAAACAACCACAAAAACACTTAGACTTCATATTGTATTTAAATATTTCAGTTAGCATGGGACAAAATCCCTTCTTTACAATAAACGTTGTTCTAGTAAAACTATGACGACGTTTATTATATAAAATATGAAAATACGACTCTTTGTAAAAAGATTGATTTTGTTTTAAATACTTTTTTTGTTAATTACAAAAGGACGTAGATGTGACAAATTCATGATGTTACAATAACAAAAGCTAGTACATTGTTATAGAAAAATGCAATTTTCGTTAAAAATTGACTATATTAAAACAAATTAACTACAAAAGGCCCTAGATCTGTCAGCTTCTTTCAAATGAGCTGTTAAACAGCTCTCTACGACGTTTCAGTGCCCAACTATCTGAGGAAAGAAAAAAGAAATAAGATTTTTCTACTCTGAAGTCAGTAATATTTTAATCCTTATTTATATTTGAAGAGTCTATTTTTAAATTTACAGACGAAAGGGAATTCTTCTAAGTAGTATTTTAGTGTAAGAAGCTTGTTATTTTTAGCTGATAATTCTCTTCTAATAGCCTAACAGAAAATTGCAAAAATAATTAGTTGCTACTGGGATTGCATAATAGCAAAACAAACATTGCAAAATAGCATTGCAAAATAACATTGCAAAACAGGTTTCATATCTCATCTGTTAAACCCCAAGTAATCTTATACCAACGTTTGGTTTCACCAAAAACAAAGTTTTAAGCATTATTTGTTTTATGTCGAGTGCCGACGCTTCTGTTTTATTCCTAACTCGATCTGAGCAATGAAGGGTCTCCTTTCTGATTGGTTTAATTTTCTTATTAGCGTGTGTGTCAGTCAATTCCTTAGCTAGAAAAAAGTAATATCCGGGTTGCAGCGGTGGCTATCCACCTAGTTAGAGATGGTTACATCCTATACTTAAAAGTACCATAGCCCATAACTCCTAAAACTAGCGCCAGATGGAAACACAAAGTACACTATTACAACCGCCTTGTCCAGAATCCCTATATAGGAAACCTACAGTCTATTGGCTGGAAAAACAGAGAACACATATTAGCTTGAAAAACAAGAAAAGTGGTTTGAACTATAATATTCACAAAAATCGCATTTGTAGGCCAAAACTCAATAATTGACGTCATAATTGTATATGACGTAATAAACATTGCCAGTCAGCGGGGCACTGGAACA
Source organism: Artemia franciscana (assembly GCF_032884065.1). NCBI lineage: Eukaryota > Metazoa > Arthropoda > Branchiopoda > Anostraca > Artemiidae > Artemia > Artemia franciscana. Next base: position 12,285,370 of record NC_088882.1, read on the forward strand.
TCATAAAGCTGTTGAATGACTTATTTGAAAGGAAATTGTTACATCTAGTGCTTTTTGTGATTAATCCGGGTTGAAGCGGTAGCTAGCAACCTAGTACGAGACGATTACGTTCCTTACGAAGAAATACAATAACCCATAACTCTTAAAAATAGTGTCAGATCGAAACACAAAGTATACTATCAGAACCGCCTTGTCCGAAACTCCTGTATAGGAAACAAAAAAAAGAATAAAAACAAGAAAAGCGGCTTGAACTACGATGTTCGGCACCAGTGGCATCTTTTTTTCCTTTTTTTCCTTTTTTTTCCTCCGCTAGCTGGGCACTGGAAAATCATAGAGAGCTTTTTAATGGATCACTCTAAAAGAAATTGCTCCATCTAGCGCCTTTTGTAATTGAAAAACAGTTCTAAAAATAAAATCAATTTTTTCGAAAAAATATCGCATTTTCATTTACAAGTTTGATGAATGATGTCACAATCGTAAGTTGTTATCATATATAACGTAATTCCTGATTACAATATTTATACACGCTTATCTTTCGACAAGATGATATAAGAAATACATAATAGATCGATATAGTTCACTATAATTGAGGACTATGTAAGTTTCATTGCATATAGCTGAAACCGAATAAAATATATCAAAATTAGGGAATATCTTGGATTTAGTAAACAATTTATTCTTCTTAATTAACATTTTAGTTCCCAAATACACATATTCTCCCTGTGTTATTATTCATCCAAAGTTGATTGTCTGAAAAATGCCTATTACATGATGCAGCAATAACAAATCTTATGGTTTATCATAAAAAAGAGAATATAGTCAAGAGAAATGGAAACTTAAAATAATGACTTTTCTTCCTTCTGTTAAAAGACTTTTGAGGGGCAATATAAAACTTTTGATGCAATATCTGAAAATGATTGTCAAGATCAAACAACAAATAAAACACAATAAATATTTTTTAATTTACAAAAATAAATAAAAAGTAGAATAATGCAAAAAAATTAAATAAATACTAATCGAAAAAGAAGAACTTGAAATAAGCCACTTTTTCAATCTTTATTTTTTCCTTTTTTTATGAATTAGTTGATTTTAACTTTAACATTAGTTGAAATTAATGTTGTCATGAAACAATATTTTCAAAATAAATTTTTTCAATTAATATTTATTTAATTTCACCTGTATACCCTTTTACCGGCTGTACATTCCTATCTGTATCGAGAAATCTGTAGAGAGACTTTGCAAACCTACTGACACGGTTTTGTTCCAAAACCCTATGTTGCAGTATCTAAAAGTTCATTTGTGTTTAAGACTTTTAAAGTTCTTAACAATACTAATGCCAATTCAGACTAATAATGTGCCTGAATTACTTTTTATTAATTTTGAACTAACAGTCCTTAAAAATATGTCGCAAAAATACGATGGAATAGAGAACAAGCATTAAATTTCAAGTCAAAATCATTGCAAAGAGTTAATTGTGCTCATGAGACTTATTGAGGAGCTTACTAGTATCCCTAAATAACTCAGTATCCCTTTCTAATGTAAGATATGAAAAATGGAAGGTTTACGAACTCTCACTTAGTTTGGTAGCTGAAAACTGAATAAAAACGCACCGAGTGGGTCACTTGAAAGACATTCAGGAACTACAGCCAGTGACTCAGTATTCTTGTCAAAAACTCTCACAGCTGAGAAAATATGGTGCCTTAAATATGATTCCGCAAACAAGATCTAACTCTGCTTCTTAAAACAATAAAAATCCTTAGCGTAAAGAGCGGGGTGTGGAGGAGGAAAAGCCCCTTTGATATACGGAGTAATTTCTGTTCGTTTTAAGTTTTAATGTCGCTCCTTACTTTCATTTAAATAAAATTGTTTTTTTATTTAATTTCTGGACGCTTTTTAATTAATACATGTTGTGATCTTGGCTCTCCGTACATAAATAATTAAAACGAAATTTGCATATTTTTTTTTTGGCTAAATGGCTTTCTCATATTTTTAATCGGAAGATTTTGAGAAAAAAAGAGAGAGAGAGGAAGCCTAGTTGCCCTCCAATTTTTGATTACTTAAAAAGGCAACTAGAACTTTTAATTTTTATAGGAACATTTTCATTAGTAAAAGATATACGTAATTTGCGAATTAACTTACGTAACGAACTTCTTTATTCGCAGGTTTTTATTGCGTATATGAGGGAGTTTACCCCTCGTCGATACCTCGCTCTTTACACTAAAGCTTAAATTCTGTCCAAATTCCTTAAGAATGACCCTTGAGTCACCAAAGCCGTAGAATAAATAGTTGAAATTACTAAAAATACTTTAGCGTAAAGAGCGAGGTATTACGAGGAGGTAAAACCCTCATATCCGCAATAATTTCTCGTTTTAAGTTTTAATGCTGCTCCTCACTTTAAGTAAAAAAAACTTCATATTTATTTTTCATTGTTTTTTTAAATAATGCTAAAAAATCCTGCACCCCTTTCATTGAAAGTCTCTTCCCCTATGAGAAGTTTTTCGATGGAAAGATACTCCCACGTAACTCCCTCTACCTCAACTCTCCCTCCCAAACCAAAAAATCCCCCTGAAAACGTCCGTAGACTTCCCAGTAACCATTACTATATGTAAACACAGGTCAAAGTTTGTAACCTGCAACCCCTCCCACGGGGACTGCGGGGGAGTAAGCTATCCCCAAAGACATAGTTATTAGGTTTTTCGACTATTGTGAATAAAATGGCTATCTCAGAATTTTGATCCGGTGACTTTGGGGGAAAATGTGCGTGGGAGGGGGCCTAGGTGCCCTCCAATATTTTTGGTCACTTAAAAAGTGCACTAGAGCTTTTAATTTCCGTTAGAACGAGCCATCTCGCGACATTCTAGGACCACTGGGTCGATACGATCACCCCTGGAAAAAAAAAACAAAAAAAAAAACAAATAAACACGCATCCGTGATTTGCCTTCTGGGAAAAAATACACCATATTTTTGTAGATAGGAGCTTGGAACTAGTACAGTAGGGTTGTCTGATACGGTGAATCTGATGGTGTGATTTTCGTTAAGATTCTATGGCTTTTAGGGGGTGTTTCCCTCTATTTTCTAAAATGAGGCAAATTTTCTCAGGCTCGCAACCTTTGATAGGTAACACTAATCTTGATGAAGGTTATATATTTAAAATCAGAACTAAAATGCGATTTTTGTATGTAGCTATTGGTATCAAAATTCCATTTTTTAGAGTTGCGGTTACTATTACTACAGTTCGTTACCACGAACTGTTTGATTTTGAACATTTAAACCAATATTAGAAAAAAATCCCCAAATTTATTTACAATTCCCTCTTCATTATATCTATTACAACCATCAAATTGGATTATTTCATTTCCATTCTTTTCATTTCCACCAATACATTCACATATAACATTCCATGTTTCTTTTGTATTACCTTTGTTTTCTTGAAACTTTCTGTTATAATACTCGGTCATGTCTTTGCGACGCAGCTTGTTTACGAAATTCCGCTGTATTTTGAATGAATTAAATGATTCGTCACTTTGTTCATCCAGGAACTTTACGTAAAGTGCATTTCTTATCTTTAGTTGCGATGAGTAGGACTAAACTTGATGAAACTTATAGATTTAAAATCAGCATAAAAATCTAATTCTTTTGATGTACCTATTGGTATCAAAATTTCATTTTTTAGAGTTTTCATCACTGTTGAGCTGGGTCGCTCCTTACTTAGATTACAGTTTGTTACCACGAAATAGTAACTAGCAAAAAAATTTATTGCTCTAGGAGCCATAGGGTCTTGACAATAAAAATGAAAATATTCCATTCTAGTTAATTCATACTGCATAAGGTAAAAAATCATAAAGTTACAAAAATCTATTTCTGTGCTCCATTATAGGCTTGAGAAATCATTCCAACTTTTACTTGCCGGTAATCATTCACTATACTTGCCATTCATATTTCATCTAACCTACAATATCTATCCATTTTTTTCGCAGGTCATTCAATTCTTCATGCTCAAACATCGCATGACCCTTACTTTCATCTAAATCTACATACAGGGCGTAACTGAGGACAATCCCAATATTCCTACCAGCATAAATATTTATACCTTGTATGACAAAAACATTTTTTTGTATGTGAAATACATTTGAGAGAATTTTTTTATCAGGTTCTCCCAAATGCTGTTTTCTATATCAAAATTTAGGATTTTCATGATTTATTAGCTATCCTCTGAAATTATCTGAGCAGAAATTAATTTCATAGCATATTTCTGCAAAAAATATGCAAATCATATAAGCTCCAGTAAGACAGTGACAACAATAAAACTAAAAGCCTTTTCCCTAGAGTAATATACTTCAAAATAGCTCGATTCTTAAGAGTATTGCGACAAACAAACTGAATCATTTTTGAATCACAGAAATATCTATTTTGAAGGAAGAATCCCTTCAGAAACACTTGCAAGAGATGCCTGAAAATAATTCTAGAGGAGAATTATGTATAGTTTATTTTCTCATTTGCTAATGTGTCTAGCACTTTCAAGGACCTGCTAAAGCGAGTTGTATCTCAAGTCACAATATTTGTGGTGAACGACTTAATATCTAAGATAAGAGAGAAGTAAAGATACACCGTCTTCCTAATAGTTTTGATGGGTGAATGATTTATTTCTTTACTTAAAGTAAATCCTAATGGCAGTATTTTCTCGAGAAACAACAGATCTTGACGGATCCTCTATATTTTGACGAGAAAACTGAGCACGATAAATCCTAACCTTTTATGAAGCTTCATTTGTAAAAAGCTGATGATTTATTACATTTAGAAGCCAAGGTCAGAATCGAGTTTTTGATGGGTCTATGTCTTTCTGAGGGAGGGAACAGGGCTGGGTTAGAATGACAAAAAAATATGAATTAAAATTTTTTTTTTTTAGATTTTTGGCAACTAAATCCCTTCCAAGTTTAAACAAAAATCTCGGGTAGGATATTTATGCCTTTGGCAAAAATTACGACGGTATTTTAGGTATTGGAAATTTTCACCTTACTTTCCGCGATGGTATTGTAAAATAGTTTTTGTCCGAAGATATGTTGAAACTGATATACTCTGATCTTTTGAGACTTCAAGTCTCAAAAGATCAGCTTTAAGTCTCAAAAGCCTCAAGTTTCGAAAGCCTTTGTCATTCAGGAGTCATTCTTAATGAATTGGAACGACATTCGAACTAGCGTAACGAGTGAGGCATTCACTAGGGGACAAACCCGTCATAGACGTAATAATTTCTGTTCGTTTTAAGTTTTAATGTTGCTCCTTACTTTCAATAAAAAAAATTGTTTTTTGTAAACTTAGTTTCTGATTGTTTTTTAAATAATGCCATGAAATCTGGCTACACATAAACGCAAATATCCATCCTCCCTGTAGATATATCCTCTAAACAACTCAATTCTGGCGAAATTTACCCCGAAAAAATACCCTTAACATCCCTAAGCTTGGAATTGAGTCGGCAAAGAGATAACAAGACATAAGAAGAATTTCGTATAGAGATTCCGGGAAATTCTCCCAGTATAATACTTTCATTGAAAAGTTTAACCCCTGGAAACTTCTCCCTCCATGCAAAATTCTCCCTGTGGAAAATCCCGCAGCAGGAAATTCTTCACCCCAAACCCGAAAAATGTATGCACACTTCCCAATAACAAATATTATACATAAACCATGGGGAAATTTTATACCTTAAAAACCTGTCCCCATGAGTTATGGGGGTTATGTTATCTCCAAAGACATAGTTATTCGGCTTTTCAACTATGCCGAACAAAATGACTAGCTCAAAATATTGATTGGACAATTTTGAGAAAAGGTACGTGGAAGGGGCCTAGTTGCCCTCCACCCTTTTCGGTCATTTGAAAAAGCATTAGAAGTTTTAATTTTCGTTCGAATGAGCCCTCTCCTGATGCACTAGGATCACTGGGTCGATAAGATCACCCCTGGAAAAAAACAACAAACAAATATTCACGTTTTTGTAGACGGGACGTTGAAACCTAACAGTAGGGCTCACTGATACGCTGAATTTGGTGATTTTCATTAAGATTCTATTACTTTTAGGGGTTTTTCCCCCTTTTTCGATAATCTGACAAATTTTATAAGGCTCGTAGCGTTTGATAGGTAATACTAAGCTTAATGAAACTTGTATATTCGGAATCAGCACAATAATCCGATTGTTTTGATACTCTATTGGTAGCAAAATTCTGTTTTTTTAGAGTTTCAATTACTATTGAGCCGGGTCGCTCCTTACTGACACTTCGTTACCACATACTGTTTGATCTCTTCCAGTGCAAAACTTATCTGTAATTTAGGAAATGCCGAGTAACGGACTTAAGTTTTATACAAAGTTTTACGGAAAATTTAAATTATAAATTACATAAATTTACATACAATTTGCATCAAATTAAATGAATTTTTTTGTTACGTTACAAGTTTGACGCAACACTGACCCAATACATATGCAATCTTATCAGCTGAAAATCTCTTCCGTAATATATGTAGTTCCGAGTAGTAGACCCGAGTTTCATAAAATTTTACGCAATTTAAGTTTACGTTACGCTATAAGTTTGACGCAACACTGACTCAATAATGCGTTACTTTATATAATCTTATCAGGTGAAAATCTCGTCCATAATATGTATAGTGTCGAGTAGTCGGCCCGGACTTCCTAAAATTTTACGCAATGCAAGTTTATGTTACGTTACGAGTTTGACGCAACACTAACTCAATGATGCGTTACTTTACGTAATCTTAACCGGTGCGAATCTCGTCCGTAATGTATGTAGTACCGAGTAGTAGACCCCGGGTTTCATAAAATTTTACCTTATGTAAGTATATGCTGCATTATAGGAAATTCATTATAACAGCAATGCAATGGAATTCATCAGCTGGAAGAGCAATTTATAAATTTCAAAACTGAATTAATGAAATTTTCCTAGAAATCCTTTTACGCTTAAGAAAAGCTTCTATCCCCATCTGTCTTTCCTACTGAATGTTTTTTAAACTTTTCACTTATAGTTATTAGAAGGATTTTAGGCGATAGCTCTGATGGTTTTATGTATGTGTAGTTTTTTTCTGCAAGGGGACCACTGAAAAAGTACTGTTTTGTTTGATCTTCTTTCTATAAGACTGTATGCAAGTTCTTTTTGTAAAATATTGTTTATTGGTGAATTCGTCCATTCTGATATATACTTCTTTCTCATGGCTAAGAAAGCTTCATGCAGCCAAAGGAGGCCCAGGGAGACTCCCCTGGGCCTAAAAATAGCATTCGCTGAATAAAAAAAAATAATTTGATCGGTTCAACAAATTAGTGGTAATTAAACAATCTCTTAAACAGCCTTCGTGTCGTACCACAGCAGTGCCTTTAAAGTAACGTCTATTTGTTGGACACGACACCCATTCAACACATTGTCTATGTAGTAATAAATTTCCCTTTATAGCCCTACTTCATGCCACAATAAGGCTGGGCCTTTAAATCTGAGTCTATTCATGTGAGAAAAAAAAAATTCACGACGCTAACGATGGAAAAATTGAAACTGTAAAACTTTCTTCGCATTCACATAACTTGAGCAAAGCATTTGCTCACTAAATAGTCAACCTACTGGTGTAGGCTGCCCTTATTTTGAGAGGCTTATAATTTCCCAAAATTATATTTTAGTCTTAAGCAATGTCCCCATTATTTAATTTACCCCACTTTGACGATTTTTTTCAGCCTTGACTACATGTGAAAAAATGCTTATAAAATTATAATTATCATTTTCCACTCACAGCTGAATTATACTCCAAACCTAGTACTGAAGGAACTCTGTGACGGTTTCCACATTTGGTGGAAAATATTAAAAAGTTTGATTAAATTTGAAGTAAAATGAGAAATATTTTAATAATTCAAAGATTCCAACATATCAGGGACAGGGTATTGTTGACAACCTTCTCGTAGTACTCCTGCAAGCAGTGGACACAAATAGAGGCCGATTACTGCTAATTTCAGTGATCGTTCAGCCACTGGCTGCCTTCTCCGGTGTCTGACCAATAACAGTAAGACAGAAAGCACTGCCAAAATCATACCCAGGCTGCCAATCTTCGTGGATATGTAGAGCACCGGATATGGCGCAAGAAAAGATGTCATACAAGAAAAGGTCTAATGTCATGGAGGAGTTTCGACTTGTCTTATAATACGATTCATATTTTAAAAAAAGAAACAATGCTACTTGTTGTCACCTCAAGGAGATGAAGGGAATGCCCTTTTGTTCCGCTCAGCATGGTTGCAGTCTACTTTCGTGCCTTTTCAGTCGCTTGCATATGAATCTGTCCAGCAAAAGAGAAATTTGATGTTTCACATTTGAGATTTTAATCAAGCTCTAGCCTCTAATTTGAGCCCTCCTCATGTCCATGTCGTGAAAAACTAAAATTTAACAAAAGCATAACGAAAGTTCTACCTCGTAATCCTGGCATTTCCCACTGTAGACATAGATAATCTGCGATAAGAAGCTGCATGCTTGTATTTCAAATTCCATCTTTGTCTTAAATGTTTAATTACAGGTCTGCCATTTTTGATGTTTACTATGTATTATAAATCCTGGAGATTTGGGTACGAAATGTGCAAAATATACATGACGAGTACATCGGTCAACCAGTACACCAGTTCTATGTTGCTAACAATTTTATCTGCGGATAGATATTTGGCTGTTTGCCATCCTATTGCAGCAACAAACTTACGGACTCCAAATATTTCCAAGGTAAGCTTTTCTCAAATAGCCTTGCATATTTCAAAGTACAAACTCTGAACGGGAAAATTTAAAATATCTGGAAATATCAAAGGTATCCCCGTTTTGAGTGCATACTATAAAGTGTTTCAAGCGAATATCCCAAAAATTAAACATTAGACAAAGAAAAAGAAAATTTTCTGTGTTGACAGATACTTGGAGGGCTCATAAAAAGGCGATATGTTAGGATAGAGAATACCCTTCTGAGAGGATACTGAAGACAACATCAAAGTTTTAAACGGTATGTACTACAAAATTAAAAAATGTCAAAATATAAAATAAAATAAAGAAATTATCATTAGATCTCTCTGAGGGTAAGCACTAAAAGCCAAAAAGTACGCTACTCACTTAATCAATCAAAAAGTACTCATTGTTTGCTTTAAAAAGTATATATATCCATTTATTTAATATCCAATAAACATGAAACCTTATCATCTTCTATGATTTTGTATAACTCTATACTATTTATTTCAATATGAGAAATAGTAAGAAAAAGTACACCTACGATATTTATAAGTATTAGTAAATTTCATAATTAGATAAATTATATACACAAACTGTACAGAATGCTATTTTTATTTTATTTATTTACTTATCACTTCTCTCCTTGTCCTTCTACATACAAATATTCATAATTAATAAGTAAAGGTGGTAGATTTTTTGGATTTACAAAATTCAAACCTTGTAGAGAAAAGTCAGATTCACATTTCTCGAAGTAGTATTACTTCATTCCTATTCTCTCATTTTGCACAGTCAATGAGACTTCTTTAATTCATATAAATTCATGTGTTTGAATTTCCTTGCTTTTACACATACCACACACTAAAGAAACCATCAAATCACTATTATCAGTAACTACCAAATCAATATATGCCTTGTAATAGTAATTTCTATTATCCCAAAAGCAGTGACAGAGAAACAATACTAGCCATTTTTCAATAAATTGAAACGAGAACCATGTTCCTCTTCTCATAACAACTTGATTCCCCAGTGAATCAAAGTTAGTTTACCTCTTCATAGTAAACTGAAGTTTCAAGTGAGTTTTATTTTATTCTTTTTTTTACAATCAAGGCGCAATTTTTATTACCGTTGTTATAGAATTTTCCACATTTCAAACAGTTCGTGGTAACAAACAGTAGTAAAGAGCGACCTGGCTCAATAGTAACCGAAACTCTAAAAAATGGAATTTTGATACCAATAAATACATCAAAGGAATCGAATTTTAATGCTAATTTTAAATATATAAGTTTCATCAAGATTAGTCTTATCCATCAAAAGTTACGAGCCTGAGAAAATTTGCCTCATTTTAGAAAATAGGGGGAACACCCCCTAAAATCATACGATCTTAACGAAAATCGCACCATCAGATTCAGCGTATCATAGAACCTTTTTGTAGAAGTTTCAAGCCCCTATCTACAAAATGTGGAATTTCGCTTTTTTTTTTTGCCAGAAGACAAATCACGGATGCGTGTTTATTTGTTTTTTTGTTTTTTTTTTTTTCCAGGGGTGATCGTATCGACTGAGTGGTCCTACAATGTTGCGAGAGGGCTCATCCTAACGGAAATTAAAAGTACTAGTGCCCGTTTTAAGTGACCAAAAAATTGGAGGGCACCTAGGCCCCCTCCCACGCTCATATCTCCCCAAAGTCACCGGATCAAAATTCTGAGATAGCCGTTTTATTCACCATGGTCGAAAAACCTAATAACTATGTCTTTGGGGACGACCTACTCCCCCGCAGTCCCCGTGGGAGGGGCTGCAAGTTACAAACTTTGACCTGTGTTTACATATAGTAATGGTTACTGGGAAGTGTACAGACGTTTTCAGGGGGATTTTTTTGGTTGGGGGGAAGTTGAGGGGAGAGGTTACATGGGAGGATCTTTCCATGGAGAAACTTCTCATGGGGGAAGAGACGTTCAATGGAGGGGGCGCAGGATTTTCTAGCATTATTTAAAAAAAACAATGAAATAATAAATATTAAAAAGTTTTTTCTACTGAAAGTGAGGAGCAGCATTAAAACTGAAAACGAACAGAGATTATAACGCATATGAGGGGTTTAACTCCTCGTAATACCTCGCTCTTTACGCTAAAGTATTTTTAGTAATTACAACTACTTATTCTATGGCCTTTGTGATTCAGGGGTCATTCTTAAGGAATTGTGACAAAATTTAAGCTTTAGTGTAAAGAGCGAGGTATCGACGAGGGGCGAGCCCCCTCATATACGCAATAAAAACATACGAATACAGAAGTTCGCTACATAAGTTAATTCGTAAGTTACGTATATTTTTTACTTATGGAAACGTTCGTAAAAAATTACAAGTTAATGCCTTTTTAAGTAATAAAAAAACTGGAGGGCAACTAGGCTTCCTCCTTCGCTCCTTTTTTCTCAAAATCTTCCGATTAAAATTATATGAAAAAGCCATTTAGCCAAAAAAAAATATGCAAGTTTCGTTTTAATTATTTATGTGCGGAGAGCCAAGATCAAAACATGCATTAATTCAAAAACGTCCAAAAATTAAACAAAAAAAAAAACAAGTTTTTTTAAATTAAAGTAAGGAGCGACATTAAAACTTAAAACGAACAGAAATTACTCCGTATATAAAAGGTGCTTTTCCTCCTCAACGCCCCGCTCTTTATGCTAAAGTTTTTCACTGTTTTAAAAAGTAGAATTAAGATAAAGAGTCAAACTTTCGCGTAAAGAGCGGGGCGTTGAGGAGGACCCTTTCATATACGGAGCAATTTCTGTTCGTTTTAAGTTTTAATGTCGCTCTTTACTTTCATTTAAAAAAACTTGTTATTTTTGTTTAATATCATAAAAGTTCTCTGGTATAGGAAACAAAACTTAATGAAGGGAAAGATTAGCCTTTTTGTTAAATTGGATATCCTCTATATGGTTTACAAGGGTTGTACATTTGATATTTCCTATCAAATCTGTCGGGAATTGTGTAGTTCTAAATGTAATTTAGAAAATGAAAATATCAAAGAAAATGAATAACTTTCCTGTTCTAAAATAACCTGGCCTGGCTTTACTTTGACTAACCCGGCCTGACTAACCTGACCCGAATTTCAAACAGTTCGTGGTAACGAACTGTAGTAAGGAGCGACCTGTCTCAATAGTAACCAAAACTCTAAAAAATTGAATTTTTATTACAATAGTTACATCAAAAGAATTGCATTTTAATGCTGATTTTAAATATATAAGTTTCATTAAGTTTAGACTTACTCGTCGAAGGTTACGAGCCTGAGAAAATTTGCTTTATTTTGGAAAATAGGGAAAAACACCCCCTAAAAGTCGTAGGATCTTAACAAAAATCACACCATCATATTCAGCGTATCAGAGAACCTGATTGTAGAAGTTTCAAGCTCCTATCTACAAAAATGTAGATTTTTGTATTTTTTGCCAGAAGACAAATCACGGATGCGTGTTTATTTGTTTTTTTTTTCCAGGGGTGATCGTATCGACCCAGTGATCCTAGAATCTTGCGAGAGGTCTCATTCTAACGGAAATAAAAAGTTCTAGTTCCCTTTTCCAGTGACCAAAAAATTGGAGGGCACCTAGGCCCCCTCCCACGCTAATTATTTTCCCAAAGTCACCGGATGAAAATTCTGAGATAGCTATTTTATTCAGCATAGTCGAAAAACCTTATAATTATGTCTTTGGGGACGAATTACTCCCCCACAGTCCCCGTGGGAGGGGCTACAAGTTACAAACTTTGACCATTGCTTACATATAGTAATGGTTATTTGGAAGTGTACAGACGTTTTCAGGGGGATTTTTTTGTTTGGGGGTTGAAAAGAGGGGGATATTTTAGGGGAACTTTCCTTAGAGAGATTCATCATTGGGGAAGAAAATTTCCATGAAGAGAGCACAGGATTTTCTAGTATTATTTAAAAAGAAACGAAAAAATAAATATGAAAAGGTTTTTTCAACTGAAAGTAAGGAGCAGAATCAAAAACACTTAAAACAAACAGAAATTATTACGCATATGATGGGCTACCCTCCTCCTAGTACCTCGCTCTTTATGCTAAAGTGTTTTTAGTAATTTCAACTATTTATTCTACGGCCTTTGTGACTTAGGGGTCATTCTTAAGAAATTGGGACAAAATTTAAGATTTAGTGTAGCGAGCGAGGTACTGACTAGGGGGTGAACCCCCTCATAAACGTAATAAAAACAAGAGAATACAGAAGTTTGTTACGTAAGCTAATTTATAAGTTATGTATTTCTTTTACTAATAAAAACATTCACAAAAAATTAAAAGTTCTAGTTGCCTTTCTAAGTAACCAAAAAACCGGAGGGCAACAAGGCCTCCTCCCCCTTCCTTTTTTCTCAAAATTGTTTGATCACAACTATGAGAAAGCCATTTAGCCCAAAAAATGAATATGCCAATTTCGTTTTAATTATTCATCTGCGGAGACCCAAAATCAAAACATGAATTGATTCAAAAACCTTCAGAAAGTAAATAAAAAAACAAGTTTTTTTAACGGAAAGTAAGGAGCGACATTAAAACTTAAAATGAACAGAAATTGCTTCGTATATGAAAAGGGCTGCTTCCTCATCAACGCCCCGCTCTTTACGCTAAATTTTTTTTTACTGTTTTAAAAAGTAGAGTTAAGAGAAAGAGTAAAACTTTAACGTAAAGAGCGGGGCGTTGATGAGGAAGCAGCCCTTTTCACATACGAAGCAATTTCTGTTCGTTTTAAGTTTTAATGTCGCTCCTTACTTTCCGTTAAAAAAAAACTTGTTTTTTTTTTATTTAATTATGTTCTAAAATAACCTGACCTAGGTTCAGAATAATTCCAATTGGTTATCTAGGGATACAGCTGAGCAACAAAAACAATATGCAATGTAATCTTCCAAAAAGCTGAACAACCAAAACAATATGCAATGATACAGCTGAACAACGAAAACAATCTGCAACGTAATCTTCCAAAAATTAGGAAGGAAAGATCAAAGAAAAAATTAATCAAAAGTTGGTAAAGTGTGAGTTATTAGGGTGTTATACATAAAGCAAAATTTTTGTTACATTCTACATCTAAAGGGGCCTCCCCTAGGCCGTTCAGTGTGTCTATAGGTGGCAATAGGGGAATGTCTACAGATATGCAGGGTACCTCGATAGGATGCAGAGACCAAGGGGGGAACGTTTCCCAGGGGGACTATAACAAAAACTGGTGCACCCTTACCAGGGGCCGTAAATACAGGTGGAGGAGGAGGAAGAAGGCCCCTCAAATGTACACTCAATAGGGCCAACTAGTGTGTGCACACGTCTTGTCAAATAAAAACCTTCTCCCAGTAATGGAGTACATTACATGTTGACGCAGAACACTATCACGGGAGGATCCTCTATAGGAGGACAACTGCGGCCGGACGTAAGATCCAGATCTATGGAATACAGCCTCTGAAAATGGCTGCCTCAACCCTTTCGGGGTACCTGCAAGACTGGAATCCGTACGGTCAGCTCTATCCCCACTTGGGGAGTGGCACCCCTCGAGGAAATTATAGCCTATCAAACAAAAAAAACATTCGCGCGGGATTCTGATTAATGGATAATTCCTCTGAGCTTGGTCTATTTTGGCAGTCCTTTTCGGGCTGAAAAAATCCTTATTAGTCTACTGCTCTTTAGGGGTCTCCCACAGGCCACTCAGCGCGTCCCCAGGTGGCGATAGCGGAACGCCTTTCATATAAGTAGGGTAACTCCATAGGAGGCAAGGACCAAGGGGAGCCCTATACCTGGGTTCCATAATAGAACCTGGGGCACCCATGCCCGGCGCAATAAATGCAGGTGGAGGAGGAAGAAGGCCCCTTAAATGTAAACTTAACAAGGCCCATTGGCGTGTCCACATGTCCCATGAGTTACAAGCCTTCTCGCTGTAACGGGTTAAATTGTATGGTGACGCAGAACACCGTCGTGGGAGAATCCTCTATAAGAGGACAACTGCGGCAAGGCGTAAAATCTAGATCTATGAACAACGACCTCTAAAGAGGGGGGTCTCGACCCTGTCGGGGTATGTGCATGACTGGGGACCATGCAGTCAACTCTTTTTTCACTTGAGAAGTGGTACCCCTCAAGGAAATCATAGCCAAGTAAACGACACAGCATTCGCACAAGTTTCTGACTAATGGATAATTCTTCTTGGGCTGGTCTGTCTTGACGGGTGTTTTCAGGCTGAAAAACCTCTTCTTAGTTGATTCATCTATTATGGGTTGCCTCCCCGTAGTAGCATAATGTTTGTAGGCATGAATATATAATGAGTCGGAAGTAATAGGCTTGAGACTGTTTGTGCATGAATTTCAACTCTTGTTGATAGAAGAGCATCGCCAAGTGCTGAAAACCATTATGTGACCGAAATGGACAAGGATTGCATAAAGCCTCAATTCATACAGAAGGTCCGAGGGACTTCTTGCTGTCCGATTCTAAGCTGGCTTAAGCGCATCTGTGTAGACTTGAGAAGATATGTTTATCCCCGTCCTGCGCTGGTATCCAGGATCTTTGCTTTTCCTGAGGCGAAAATAGTTTCAATGATATAAAGAAGATGAAAATTGGAACTTGGAATATTACAACATTAAAAAATGACTATTTTATGGACATTTTGACTGACGAATTAAGACGATTCAAGCTGTATTTATTAGGAGTTTCAGAAACTCATATCCTAGGGGTAGGAATCATGAAATAAGGTGATATAGACTATTTTTACTCAAGCAGGAAGGAGGGGGTACAAACACAGGGAGTAGGGCTTATAATGAATAAGGAAGATACTATATCTTGTTTAGGCTGGAAAGGTATTAAAAAAATAATACTAATTGCTCTCTTTATGACTGAAGAGTTCAGGGTATCAGTTATAGTAGTATATACCCCTGTTGAACCGACTGACGGAGATACTAGTGACTCAGATGAATTTTACTTACAGTTACAGGAGCAAATAGACAGGAGCCAAGGTAGAAATATGGTGTTTTTACTAGGAGATTTTAGCGCCCAGGTCGGTAGAAATAGGTATAGATGGTATCCTAGCCTAGGTAAATTTGGTGTCGGAAAAGAATGCAGTAATGACTGCAGACCTTTGTAATTTTGGAGGTATAATAATATAGTTTTAACCAATGCGGTGTTTGGTCATGAAAGGCCCGTAATTCGACATGGTATTCACGTAATGGTATGATTGGAAAAGGTGTTGATTATGTTATAGTAAACCGAAAATTGGCAGAATCAATACACGAAACTAGGGTATAGAGGAGTGTTGTTATCGATGTTAAAAGTAAAGACCACCATATAATAGTGTCTAGGGTTAGTTTAAAGTTTAAATTTCGAAAGGGTAACTACCTCCCGAGAAGTTATGATGTTGGTAGACACCAAGTTGAAAATTTGAGAGAAACTTTCCAGTAACATTAAAATATTACGCTTGGGAGTTTCAAATAGGACAATGTGGAATAATTTTAGGAAAACAATTCGTGAAGTTGCTGATGGTGTCTTTGGGAAAAAAGTTATGAATGCAGCTAGGAATATTAGTGAAGAAGCTTTATGTTTAATAAAGAGGAGAAGGGGCTTGTACAAGAATTATCTAAGTGATAGATCATATGAAAACAAAAGGAATGTCAAGAAAGTGGAGAAAGTATTAAAATATGAACTAAGAAGGTATGAAGTGGAGACCATGGATAAAATTGCCAAAGATCTGGAGGATACAGCTAGATGGCATAGAAAAATATTATACTGGCAAGTTAATAAATTGAGAGGGAGTAGCCAATCCGGACTTGTCCTAGTTAAAGATATGAACGGAACCAAAATTAGTGATAAGGAAAGAGTTAAAAAGAGATGGGTGAAACATTTTGAGAATGTCCTAAACCGAGATACAGTTGCAGAAAAAGATAAAGAGGAAAATGAAAAAGTTTGTGATACCTTGGATATGAAGGAAGATTTATTTTTTGAGCAAGAATTAGCGACAGTACTAAAAGGATAAAAAAAATAATAAGGCTCCAGGTGCAGATAGTGTGGTAAATGAGTTTCTTAAATATGGTGGCTATGAGGTTAGAAAAAAGTTACTAAATTTCACTCTTAGGATAATAATTAAGAAGTGCCTTAGTTGTCAAACACCTTTGAT
This sequence comes from Artemia franciscana, assembly GCF_032884065.1. NCBI lineage: Eukaryota > Metazoa > Arthropoda > Branchiopoda > Anostraca > Artemiidae > Artemia > Artemia franciscana. The sequence continues at coordinate 12,302,224 of NC_088882.1, forward strand.
CCACATTTTTACATTTTATGAGCAAGTATTCGATTCTGTTGATAAAGCCCTTATCCTTTTATGGTATACCAGACAAGTACATTAAAGTGATTAGCCCTATGCACGAGAATAAACTTTTACGATTAAGGTAGGAAACGAGATTAGCAGCTGATTTTGTACCAAATCAGGAGTCAAGCAGGGTTGTGTTCTATCCCCCTTTAAATGGACTATTTTGAAGGATTTTGTCTTAAGAAGGACAGGAAAGGTAATGGGAGGCCATGGAATTAAATGGCGAGGAAAAATTCTTCTGTAGGCTACCAAGATTATGCTGATGATTTAAGCATCCTAGATGAGAGTGTGGATAAAATGAATGAACTTTTAGAGGTTTTGTGAACTCTGGGTACTAGTATAGTTTTGAAAATTAATGTCAAGAAGACTAAGTCACTAAGGCTGGGAAGAAATGAAGATGAAAAGGTGACGTTGGGTAACTTAAAGATTGATCAGGTGAAGAACTTCACTTACCTTGGTAGCATTGTTAGTGAAGACGGTGGGAGCATGATGTTCAAAGTAGAATAGCCAAGGATCAGGGTGTTTTTTTCACAGTTAAAAAAAGTTTCAAAGAATAAAAATATAAGTCTGCAAACCAAGACTGGAATATTGGAAGCTACAGTGAAGACATGTGTCAAAAATGGCTCTGAAGCATAAGCACTCCGAAACCGGATGAAGATTTGCTAGATGTTTTCCAGAGAAAATGCCTACAAATCGTTTCGGGTACCCGGCTGACTGACCGCATTTCAATTAATATGCTGTACGAAAAGCCTGGTCTAATCCCATTTTCTAAGGCTATAATAAGAGAATGGTTGATGTGGCTAGGGCACTGCTTCTGTATGTCTCCCTTGTCACTGGGTTGACAATTCCATTCATTAAGATACATAGTATGGGGTTGTAAAAAAAAGTATACAAGGTAGTAACACGGGTTCCGTTGAAGCACCAACGAGACTTCGGCTCCCCCATTGGTATTTTTGCCCATTATTCCTGGTAATTATTGCGCCTTTTGTTTTTGGAGGTGAACATGCCCCTAAAATTAATCCTGATTTAACACGGTTCAGGAGGCTGACAGCTTCCCCAACTTCAAGAGAATTATCAATTAGTTTCAAGTTTCAGTCACTTTTTAATTGAGCACAAGATTTTACTGGTTCATTTTCTTGTACATTAATGTTTTGTAGTATAAATTAATGATTAATTACATGTAAAGACCAACAAATCTTGAAAAAAATTTATCAAAAATAAAAAATAAATCAGTAGAAGTATAAAGCATATTACCGGTGGATGCAAAACTGCTAACAGATTCTTAAGCCTCACTTTTCTGGTAGTTTCTTCTTCACGATAAAAAAACAGAATCTTGTGAAAATCTACATCTTGTTTAACAGATATAACAATTAGAAAAAAATCCTTAATGGGGTTCGATACCCTAATAATTATTTCGCAAATATCAGCATCAGGTGGCCGTTTCACAGATGAATGCCCATTAGTAGGTTTTCCCAGCAGTTTTAGAAAAATTGACAGGGAATCTTAAATATGGCAAGCTAATTTAAAGTGCAGAAAACGTATATTATCTTCCTAATTGTTAAGCAAAGCGCTTAGATTCAATATACAAATAGCTTAAAAAATATGTGTCTGAATCGGCAAGGTTTTCGATCAAGGTAGGTAACACAACAGGGAACTCCCAAAGGTATGAAATTACTCAAATGACGCTTCGTTTTCATGGATTTTCAAGGTTTTCCAAACAGAAAAGCTAGAATATTTCTAGGGACTGCCTTCTCCTGAACTTTAAAAAGAAGTCGCTGTTCCTTTCAGTTGAAAAAGCGAAATTTACTTTCCTTATAATGTACCTGTGATTAAATCTGAATTAAAACAGGAAAAGCTAATTAGTTTTTCTAGAATTTTCTTGAAATTAGGTGTCGGCTTTTAGTTTTCTGTCGTTTTTCTGGATATCTTATTTAAGCTCTACAAGTTATGATATGACAGCCAAATAAGTTCTAAATATTTTGATCACGGAAACTATAATGAGTCACAATTAGGGTGATCTTTTCAGGTATCGAATACCCGTAAGGGGGTTATTTTTTCAACGGTAGTTATTACGTATGGTTTTGCTTAAAAAAGAAGAGCGTATCTCAAGCTTTTATAGTCTTACATATAGTTTAGTGTTTCGGCCCTTCAGCTTTTTATCGACTGTTTAAAGAGATCGAGGGCCGAGACTGAGTCCGTTGATTTGTAATTAAAATCAAGCAGTTGCAGGCATCAATCCATGGTTTAATTGTAGAATACAGCCAAGACAGATTGTCCGAGGGAGTGAGAGGAAATTGTAGCATAGGCATGATTGCCAACCACTGACGTCCAACAAGAGTGTAAATCAAGATAAAAAAAAATGAGGGATTTTTGCTCAAAAAGAGTGCGGGTCAAAACATTTGAACGCCTAGGGCTGCCAAAGCTTGTGCATCGCCTCCGAGTTATAAAAGAGTGCATTTCAAATGAAAAGTGTGCAACTTGGCAACCCTGTTCCTTGGGTTAATTAAATAAAAAAAACAAGTTTTTTCAACTGAAAATTACTTCGTATATGAAAGAGGCTGCTTCCTCATCAACGCCCCGCTCTTTACGCTAAAGTTTGACTCTTTCTCTCAATTCTTCTTTCTAAAACAGTAAAAAACTTTAGCGTAAAGAGCGGGGCGTTGATGAGGAAGCAGCCTCTTTCATATACGAAGTAATTTCTGTGCGTTTTAAGTTTTGATGTCACTCCTTACTATCAGTTGAAAAAACTTTTTTTTTTTATTTAATTTCTGAACGTTTTTGAATCGATGCATGTTTTGATTTTGGCTCTCCGCAGAGGAATAATCAAAACGAAATTTGCATATTTTTTTTTTGGCTCAATGGCCTTCTCATAATTTTGATCGAATGATTTTGAGAAAAAAAGAGCGGGGGACGAAGCCTAGTTGCCCCCCGATTTTTTGGTTAATTAAAAAGGCAACTAGAACTTTTAATTTTTTACGAATCTTTTTATTGGTAAAAGATTTACGTAACTTATAAATTAGCTTACGTAAAGAACTTTTGTATTCTCATGTTTTTATTACATATATGAGGGGATTCGCCCCATCGTCAGTACCTCACTCTTTACACTAAAGCTTAAATTTTATCCCAATTCATTAAGAATGACCCCATGAATCACAAAAGCCGTAGAATAAGTAGTTGAAATTACCGAAAATACTTTAGCGTAAAGAGCGAGGTATTAGAAGGAGGTGAGCCCCTCATATGGGTAATAATTTCTGTTTGTTTTAAGTTTTATTGCTGTTCCTTACTTCCAGCTGAAAAAGCTTTTTCACTTTTATTTTTTAATTGTTTTTTTTTTAATAATGCTAGTAAATCCTGCTCTCCCTTCATGGAAATTTTCTTCTCCCATTACAAATTCTCGAAGGAAAGTTCCCCCAGCATATCCCCCTCTTCTCAACCCCTCCCCCAAACCAAAAAAATCCTCTTGAAAACGCCTGTATACTTCCCAATAACCATTACTATATGTAAGCACAGGTCAAAGTTTGTAACTTGTTGCCCCTCCCACGGGGACTGTGGGGGAGTAAGTCGTCCCCAAAGACATAGTTATAAGGTTTTTCGACTACGCTGAATAAAATGGCTATCTCAGAATTTTGATCCGTTGACTTTGGGAAAATAATTAGCGTGGGAGGGGGCCTAGGGGCCCTCCAATTTTTTGGTCACTTAAAAAGGGCACTAGAACTTTTCATTTCCGTTAGAATGAGCCCTCTTGCAACATTCTAGGACAACTGGGTCGATACGATCACCCCTGGGGAAAAAAAAAAAAAAAAAACAAAAAAACAAATAAACACGCATCCGTGATCTGCCTTCTGGCAAAAAATGCAAAATTCCACAAATTTTCTCAGACACGTAACTTTTGATGGGTAAGACTAAACTTGATGAAACTTATATATTTAAAACCAGCATTAAAATGCGATTCTTTTGATGTAGCTATTGGTATCAAAATTCCATTTTTTAGAGTTTTGGTTACTATTGAGCCGGGTCGCTCCTTACTACAGTTCGTTACCACGAACTGTTTGATTACACTTCCAACGAAGTCACCAACTACTGACGGTCAAAATGAATAAAATTAACACCTAAAAAGAGTGATTTTAACTCTCCCTCTTCCTCTCTTTGGTAAAAAAAGTCCATTTCACATAAAAAGTGTGCAAGCTGACAATCCTGGACATAAGCGCCATTTTTGGATTGTATAACATCCTATTCCCATTCAATGATAAATACGCTATGTAGTGAAGAAATACAGCTTCATTATGGTTTTAGCGAAAAAAATTATGGGATCCAGTCTATAGGCTAAAGATACCAAAATATTATTCGTCGAAAATTTCTGATTCATCGCTTCTTTAACGAAGGAAACATACCCCAGTAGAAGCAAACGGTTGATAAAAATGAATAATGGGACCCTTAGGAGTACATTAACGCATTATCGGGAAACGAATGATATACATCGTTCGGATTTCGACAAGGCAATATAAAATTATGTACAATAAAACGGTATAGACTGGATGAGGCATTTCATAGAGGTTTATGTTACATTTTTCTGAATAAATGGGATTCATCCTACATTCTTAATTTTGCATTTTCAACTGAAAGGAACAGCGACTTCTTTTTAAAGTCAGGAGAAGGCAGTCCCTAGAAACATTCTAGCTTTTCTGTTTGGAAAACCTTGAAAATCCATGAAAACGAAGCGTCATTTGAGTAATTTCATACCTTTGGGAGTTCCCTGTTGTGTTACCTACCTTGATTGGAAACCTTGCCGATTCAGGTGCATATTTTTTAAGCTATTGTATATTGAATCTAAGCGCTTTGCTTAACAATTAGGAAGATAATTTAGTTTTCTGTACTTTAAATTAGCTTGTCATACTTAAGATTCCCTGTCAATTTTTCTAAAACTGCTGGGAAAACCTACTAATGGGCTTTTATCTGTGAAACGGCCACCTGATGCTGAGATTTGCGAAATAGTTTTTAGAGTATCGAATCTCATCAAGGATGTATTTCTAATTGTTATATCTATTAAACAAGATGTAGATTTCCACAAGATTCTGTTTTTTTATTGTGAAGAAGAAACTACCAGAAAAGTGAGGCTTAAGAATCTGTTAGCAGTTTTGCATACACTGATAATATGCTTTATACTTCTACTGATTTATTTTTTATTTTTGATAAAGCTTTTTCGAGATTTGTTGGTCTTTACATATAATTAATCACTAATTTATACTACAAAACATTAATGTACAAGAAAATGAATCAGTAAAATCTTGTGCTCAATTAAAGAGTGACTGAAACTTGAAACTAATTTATAATTCCCAAGAAATTGGGGAAGCTGTCAGCCTCCTGAACCGTGTTAAATCAAGATCAATTTTAGGAGCATGTCAACCTCCAAAATCAAAAGGCGCAATAATTACCGGGAATAATGGGCAAAAATACCAATGGGGGAGCCGAAGTCTCGTTGGTGCTTCAACGGAACCCGTGTTACTACCTTGTTTACTTTTTTTTTACAACCCCATACTATGTATCTTAATGAATGGAATTGTCAACCCAGTGACAAGGGAGACATACAGAAGCAGTTCCCTAGCCACATCAACCATTCTCTCATTATAGCCTTAGAAAATGGGATTAGACCAGGCTTTTCATACAGCATATTAATTGAAATACGGTCAGTCAGCCGGGTACCCGAAACGATTTGTAGGCATTTTCTCTGGAAAACATCTAGCAAATCTTCATCCGGTTTTCGGAGTGCCCATGCTTCAGAGCCATATTTGACACATGTCTTCACTGTAGCTTCCAATATTCCAGTCTTGGTTTGTAGACTTATATTTTTATTCTTTGAAACTGTTTTTTAACTGTGAAAAAAACACCCTGAGCCTTGGCTATTCTACTTTTAACATCATGCTCCCACCGTCTTTACTAATAATGCTACCAAGGTCAGTGAAGTTCTTCACCTGATCAATCTTTAAGTTACCCAACGTCAGCTTTTCATCTTCAATTCTTCCTAGCCTTAGTGACTTAGTCTTCTGACATTAATTTTCAAACCTATAAGAGCACCCAGAGTTCACAAAACCTCTAAAATTTCATTCATTTTATCCACACTCTCATCTAAGATACTTAAATCATCAGCATAATCTTGGTAGCCTACAGAAGAATTTTTCCTCGCCATTTAATTCCATGGCCTTCCATTACCTTTCCTGTCCTTCTTGAGACAAAATCCTTCAAAATAGTCCATTTAAAGGGGAATAGAACGCAACCCTGCTTGATTCCTGATTTGGTACCGAATCAGCTGCTAATCTCGTTTCCTACTTTAACCGTAAAAGTTTATTCTCGTGCATAGCGCTAATCACTTTAATGTACTTGTCTGGTATACCATAAAAGGATAAGAGCTTTATCAACAGAATCGAATACTTGCTCATAAAATGTAAAAATGTGGATCAAAGGTGTTTGACAACTAAGGCACTTCTCTAAGAGTGAAATTTAGTAACTTTTTTCTAACCTCATAGCCACCATATTTAAGAAACTCATTTACCACACTATCTGCACCTTGAGCCTTATTATTTTTTTTATCCTTTTAGCACTGTCGCTAATTCTTCCTCACAAAATAAATCTTCCTTCATATCAAAGGTATCACAAACTTTTTCATTTTCCTTTTTATCTTTTTCTGCAACTGTATCTCGGTTTAGGACATTCTCAAAATGTTTCACCCATCTCTTTTTAACTCTTTCCTTATCACTAATTTTGGTTCCGTTCATATCTTTAACTAGGACAAGTCCGGATTGGCTACTCCCTCTCAATTTATTAACATGCCAGTATAATATTTTTCTATGCCATCTAGCTGTATCCTCCAGATCTTTGGCAATTTTATCCATGGTCTCCACTTCATACCTTCTTAGTTCATATTTTAATACTTTCTCCACTTTCTTGACATTCCTTTTGTTTTCATATGATCTATCACTCAGATAATTCTTGTACAAGCCCCTTCTCCTCTTTATTAAACATAAAGCTTCTTCACTAATATTCCTAGCTGCATTCTTAACTTTTTTCCCAAAGACACCATCAGCAACTTCACAAATTGTTTTCCTAAAATTATTCCACATTGTCACATTTGAAACTCCCAAGCGTAATATTTTAATGTTACTGGAAAGTTTCTCTCAAATTTTCAACTTGGTGTCTACCAACATCATAACTTCTCGGGAGGTAGTTACCCTTTCGAAATTTAAACTTTAAACTAACCCTAGACACTATTTATGTGGGTCTTTACTTTTAACATCGTTAACAACACTCCTCTATACCCTAGTTTCGTGTATTGATTCGACCAATTTTCCGCTTAGTATGACATAATCAACACCTTTTGCAATCATACCATTACGTGAATACCATGTCGAATTACGGGCCTTTCATGACCAAACACCGCATTGGTTAAAACTATATTGTTATACGTTCAAAATTACAAAGGTCTGCAGTCATTACTGCATTCTTTTCCGACACCAAATTTACCTAGGCTAGGATACCATCTATACCTATTTCTACCGACCTGGGCGCTAAAATCTCTTAGTAAAAACACCATATTTCTACCTTGGCTCCTGTCTATTTGCTCCTTTAACTGTAAGTAAAATTCATCTGAGTCACTAGTATCTCCGTCAGTCGGTTCAACAGGGGTATATACTACTATAACTGATACCCTGAACTCTTCAGTCATAAAGAGAGCAATTAGTATAATTTTTTTAATACCTTTCCAGCCTAAACAAGATATAGTATCTTCCTTATTCATTATAAGCCCTACTCCCTGTGTTTGTACCCCCTCCTTCCTGCTTGAGTAAAAATAGTCTATATCACCTTATTTCATGATTCCTACCCCCAGGATATGAGTTTCTGAAACTCCTACTAGTATCCTCTCAAGTATTTACAACCCTCCCTTCAATAAAAATCATATATTCCCCTGGACAATGCTAACAACACTTGCCTCCGAGCTCTGGGGGTTGAGTTGATCCCTGAGTTTTGTTATCTGATCTTTTGAAATATTTTTCATAAAAAAGCTATCTTGAATTTTTTTTTCTGGGACATATTTGGAAGCAAAAGACGTAGGGAGGTTGGATAGATACCATCCAATCCATTTTGCCTCTTAAACTAGAACTTTCAATTTCCAATAAAATAAACCCATTATGAGGTTTATACAGCATCCCCTTACATGTAAACATTATATTCCCCCGCAGAAAGACTTACAGTACTTACCCCTGGGGTCTAGAGGGTTGTGTCATCCCCAGAGTTTTATCTATCGGATCTTTGAACTATTTTGAACAAAACAGTTACGTCCAATCTCCATAGGATGCACTTGGAGAAAAGGCCTTGGGAGAAGCTAGTTGTCCTGCGATTAGTTTTGACTCTTAAAAAGGACACTAGAACATACGATTTCTAATCAAATGTGCCCTATTCCGAAGTTTATTTTACCACCCCTCCCATGTGAAGTGCCTCTGGAAGAAAAACAAAATAAAACAGTGAATGCTCATTGCCCATACTATAGGCAACGCTATAGTGTTGCCCCTGATATTGAAAAAATATATGTTATCAATGGGAAACTTGCACAAGTGACAGCCCTTGCCAGGGATGTGTTAGGGGTTTTTCAGTCCCTCAGTTACATTTTTTTACTTTTGGACTATTTTTTACAAAATGGCTATCACAAAATGTTGATGGATTCATTTGGGGATAGAGAGGCGATACAGGGAGGAGGTTTCTACTAGAAAAACAAATTTTAATACGCAGAGTTATTTCCAAAAAACACCTTGGATAGTGTCTATTTGTTTAACCTCGTGTACCACTAATCTGATTTAGCCATGTGAGAGGAACTAGATCTTTATAGAAATATTTTTCACAGAAGTTTTATTTGTGGTGTTTCAACCCTGTCTTCATATTTCAAGACCAAAGAAAGCAGTTGTTAATAGATGTACCAACGTATGAGGTAATGGCAACTCTTAAACTCTCCAAACGGTCTCTATAAAACTTTTTACCGTAATAATTAGCTCCCAAGAAGGGCTCTCTAGGATACCTGGAAGTCGTATATGCAATTTCCAACTATACAGAGACCTAAAATGCTATGAATTAACTTTCAGCTCATTTGTCTTTAATCAGCATATTACTTATCTATTTAACAGGCATGTGCCTCTTTTCATTTCTTAGTTTCTTTGTCTCAGCTTTAAAAGCTATTCCCTCGGTTCATTACTTTTTTATATTTTGTTTTGATCTGGTAAATAGATCTTAGGACGAATGGCTACCTACAAGTAGTTATAGCAAAGGATATGGATATGACCAGTTTTTGCATTACTGTGTTGGCTTGAGATAGTTCTGTAAAAAAAAAATAATGAGGTTTGCAGTAGTAATAGTAATAAAAGTTATACTGTTAGCAGTACTGTTATAAATTTTATTTTTTCACTTTAAGACCTTCAATTTCTTTTTGTTGTTATCTCTTTAATTCTGACCTACCTAGTATTTTCTTGTGATTTGGGAAAGTTTAATTTTTTTTGGGGGGAGGATTTGAAAGTTTCTAATTTATTTAGGTCTTTTATTTTTCCTTCATTGGGTTCTTATTGTTTTATGTTTAAAGCCGATCTACAATAAGTTTTTGGTCCTGATTCATTGCCTTGTCACGACAAGAACCTCCAACATTATTATTTTAATCAAACTTTAGTCATGCACAAGAAACACATTTGACTCGCTCCATTAAATAGCTCCATATAGAGGATAAGAAGGTAAGCGAAAAAACTTATCATTTCGAACGGAGAAGAAAAGGTAAATCGAATAATTCCAAGAGCTAAAACGACGAAAGCTTTCAAAAAATGATGTTTGAGGCTGCAGTATTAGGTGGCATTACTGATGTGGCATGTGACAGACTAGTGCTGAAGTGTAAAATTATGTTTCTCTCTTTTTTGATGTTCACAGGTCCATCCTACTCCCCAAGTATATCATATATGTTTTTTTTTTGTGAATGTTTGTGGAGTTCAACTTGGCAACACAATTAATTGCATTTCTCAATTTCTTTAAGTATAGTGGATATAGTTCGTTTCATAGGACAATTGAAAGACTAAAGAAGGTGTATTAGGTGCTTTTATTTGAATACCCATTCTCACTATGAAGAGATGTAATCTCAATAGTGAGAATTCTCTCTGATAGGCCAAGTAGTTACAATTGTCTTAATTGGAAAAGCGGTCAATAATGTTTCGGTATTTTGTGCGTAACGAAAATAGTCATCAACAAAGGCTAATAGCCTTGCTTTTGATTAATGACCCTAGTTTTCACAAAAAACAACACTGATATTCTTTTCCCTAACGTATAGTTTTTCTCATTGCTAAGGTGGCACAACTTCATGTGACTATGATACACCTATTATTTTTTATTTATTATTCTTTCTATTTTAGTTCGTATCTAGGCACGCTTTCTACTTTGATGGGATTCAAAAGCAAATGTATCCTTTAGAATTATAACTTAATAGAATAAACGTCTAAATAAACTGTATTTTGGTGGTCTTTCTACTCACCAGCCGACTACAGACAATCCTAACTGCGTAGTTTTGAATGAGGTTGGCGGTCTGTTTTTATCTAATAAATAGAAACGGGCAGTTGATAGAAAAATGAACACCCCTCATTCTTTCAAACGTATACCTCTTGAAAACCATAGCAAAGTTAAATCTATCCCCTGGGGTAAAGGGATCAGTTTCTGCCTTTCATGTTTTGTCTATATATTTTGTTTCAGTGTATTTGATTATGTAATTTCAATCTTTTTTTTTTTTTTACCCAAATGGGTATGTTCAGTAGTTTAGGAAGTGGTTTCATTATTATAATTCTACTATTTTCCATTTACTTGATCATTTTTAGTCTTCAGTTTCTAGTTACTATTAAGCACAGAAACTTCACAGAGACTGGTAAAGGTCTAAATTAAGGGCTACTGAGAAGGAAACATGTTAAGAAAGAAACTTACTTCATAATAGGCGGAATAATTGTAGCTAACGCATTTTGACAACACCCTCACTATATTTTATCCACAGTCCCCCCCGCCCCCACCCCTAATTGCAAATATATTGCCTAAATTATTTAATTCCTAGTCAGTCAGTTTGGGACCCTAAACAATCGCGTAGGTAATTTCTCTGGAAAATATGTAGCAAATCGTCCTCCATAAATCTGAGCGCCCACGCTTCAGAACCATATTTGATCACTGTATTTTCCGATGTTCTAATATTGGTTCGCATATAAGGGAAAGAGTATAGAAATAAAAGTGAAGTATAGAAGCAAAATAATTGATTTAGAACCAAAATTATTTAGATAGGAAAAGCAAAATGATCAGAGGCAATAATGTATCGTTGCCTGTATAAAGGCCATTTGACTTCAATGGTATATTTTTTTTTCCCAGAGGCCGTTTGAAGTTGCAAAACTTCAAACGGGGCTCATTAAATTGCATATGCGAAGTTCTAGTGCCCTTTCTAAGAGACAAAAGTCTAGTTTGTCGATAAGAAGGCAACTAGCCCCCTTAAGCCCCTTTTCTCCAATTGCTTCCATTAAAAATAATAACCTTTGGGGTTGACACTACCCCAAAGAACCTGGGGGCAGGTGTTGCATGTTATACCTCGGAGGGCATATGTATTTTTTATAAAAGGAATGGATGTATAGACTCCAGAGGCGGCTCATTGGATTGTAAATGGAAAGTTACAGTTCCCATTTTAAGAGTCAAAGCGACCAGAGAGCAACTAGCTTCTCCCCCCCACATTTTTCCCCTTATACATCCCATCGAATTTTTGAGATAGTTATTTTATTCGAAACATACTGAAGATCATATAAAAAAACCGGGATGACACAACCCTATTACTTGGGAGCAAGTGTTGTAATTCATACCCCGGAGGCTTACAAGGTTCTTATTGAAGTTGGGGTCGTATTACATTTAGAGAGCGCTCATTTGATTGAAAATTTAAATTTTTGGTCGCGTTTTAAGAGTCTAAAGTGATCGATACGCAATTAGCCTACCCAAGTTGTTCTTCCCCAAATGAATCCGATTGAATTTTTTAGATCGCCGGGGAGTCGTAGTGGGGGTGGGTTGAGACCACCTTAAGATTGGGTAGTCGTAGTAACTTTGGAAAGGACTTATATGACTGGAAATTGAAAGTTGAAACTGTGCCTCTGGTGTTGACAACCCCTTAGCCCCTGGTAAGAGGGCTATCAGTTATGCTAGTTGCCTATTGTTAACTTGTAAAGTTTTTATAGACATAGTGGCTATATAAACTTTGAATGGAGCTCATATAGTCTGAAATTAAAAGCTCCAGTTCCATTTTTAGTGATCTCCTCCCTGTATCGCCTCTCTATTCCCAAATGCATCCATCAATATTTTGTGATAGCTATTTTGTAAAAAATAATCCAAAAGTAAAAAAATGTAACTGAGGGACTGAAAAACCCCTAACACAATCCTGGCAAGGGCTGTCACTTGTGCAAGTTTCCCATTGATAACATATATTTTTTCAATATCAGGGGCAACACTATAGCGTTGCCTATGGTATGGGCAATGAGCATTCACTGTTTTATTTTGTTTTTCTTCCAGAGGCACTTCACATGGGAGGGGTGGTAAAATAAACTTCGGAATAGGCCACATTTGATTAGAAATCGTATGTTCTAGTGTCCTTTTTAAGAGTCAAAACTGATCGCAGGACAACTAGCTTCTCCCAAGGCCTTTTCTCCAAGTGCATCCTATGGAAATTTGATGTAACTGTTTTGTTCAAAATAGTTCAAAGGTCCAATAGATAAAACTCTGGGGAATACACAACCCTCCAGACCCCAGGGGTAAGTACTGTAAGTCTTTCTGCGGGGGCATATAATGTTTACATGTAAGGGGGTGCTGTATAAACCTCATAGTGGGTTTATTTTATTGGAAATTGAAAGTTCTAGTTTAAGAGGCAAAATGGATTGGATGGTATCTATCCAACCTCCCTACGTCTTTTGCTTCCAAATATGTCCCCAAAAAATTCAAGATAGCCTTTTTATGAAAAATATTTCAAAAGATCAGATAACAAAACTCAGGGATCAACTCAACCCCCAGAGCTCGGAGGCAAGTGTTGTTAGCATTGTCCAGGGGAATATATGATTTTTATTGAAGGGAGGGTTGTAAATACTTGAGAGGATACTAGTAAATGAAAACTGATAGTTCCACTGCACTTTTTAAGAGTCAAAATGATCGGAGGCACCTACACCCCCTAAGCCCAATTTCCCCAAATGCATCCGATCGAACTCTTGAAATAACCACTTTTTCAAAATCGTCAATCGATCAGATAACAAAAGCTTTGGGGTTTACACAAGCCTCCGCCCCATCAGATCCCAGGTGATTTCGGGGGGTATATGGGGTGTTTATGTAAGGAATGGTATTATAAACAAGGGTCAAGATTTTAATATAGCCAATTTGTTCAAAATAGTCAAATCATTAGATAACAAAAGCTTAAGGGTCAACACAACCCCCCCGAGCCCGGGGATAGGTTGTAAGTTCTGCCCTGGAGGCATGTAAGGAGTCTTATGGAAGTGGTGGTCATATAAACTTCGAAGGAGGCTCAAGCGATTTGTAATTGGGAGTTATGGGTCCCGCTTTAAGAGTCAAAAGTGATCGGAAACCTTATGTGACCCCCCTCCCCCACATTCTATTTTCTCCAAGTTCCCCTAATCAAATTTTTGAGACTGCTATTTTGTTTAGAATACATTAAACATTATACAAGAAACTCCGGAGCTTACACAAACCCCCCAAAACCTGGGTATAAGTTATGTAAGCTGTACCCTGGGGTCACATAAGGTTTCCATGGAAGGGGTGGTCGAGTAAATTTTACAGAAGGTCAATTGATCGGAAATTGAAAGTTCTAGCTACCTTTTAAGAGTCATAAGGGACTGAAGGGAAACTAGCCCCCTTGCCCTCTCTTCCAAAATTGCATCCAATTGACTTTTTGAGATAGCTGTGTTGTTCAAAATAAACGGAATATCATATAACAAACAATCCAGGTTTGACACAACCCCCCAAAGCCCTGGGGCAAGTGTTGTAAGTTATTCCCATGTGGCATATAAGGTTTTTATATAAGGGGTGGCTGTATAGACCTCGGAAGGGGATCATTTGATTAGACATTGGAAGTTATAGTTCTCTTTTCAGAGTAAAAATTGACCGTAGGGCAGCTAGCCCCACCACGCCCTTTTCCCAAAAATAGTTCAGTCTAAATTTTGAGATAGCCATTTTGTTCAAAATAGTCAATGTATCATATAACAATGCCTTTTGGGTTGAAACATCACGCAAAGTCGGGCTGTGTCAACATATTGCTTTTACATTATTACTTTTACCGTTAGGTAAGGTGGTAGTAGCCAAACTCTTGTTTGTAATAATTTTTGTTCGTTCTAAGTTGTATTTTCATTATTCAAATTAAGCTTCACCTTTCTGTAAGATTTATTAATTCAATTATATTAGTACCCATGTATGTTTGTTTGCTATGATAGTTCATTTAATTTCTATTCATTTTATGTTCCATTTACTCTTTAATAGTAATGTTTTTTCGTTTTAAATTTTAATTGTTACAGATTTTACTTTTCTTTGAAAAAGTTGTTTTTCGGAATTTTGTTTTAATTATTAAAAAAAAAAAATTGATTCATGATCTCACTGCTAATGAGGTAAAACAAAGAACAACAAAATGAAGAAATCTCCAAAATTACAAACCAGAACCAAGCAAAAAAAAAGAAACGAAGCAACTGCCATCTGTATCAGTTAGGTAAGCTAAGACCCACAACAACCCAACCAAAACAAATTAAGAAGAAAAACAGCAATCCTAAAAAAATGGACTGAAAAATAGATTGCACACCAATTAGATACTTCATATAAATTTTGTACCAAGTAAGCCAAAAATAGCAAAGATTTAGCGAATGTAAACCCTCAAACCGACTAAGAAAACATAAGAAAGTGAAAATAAAAAAAAACAATTTACAGAACAAATTAAGAAGACATGATCAGAAATAAGAAAATTAGAGATTAATATGACACATGAAAAAAACGAAAAACCATATGTATCAAACATTAAATGAATTCAAAAAAATTATCACCAAATATACCTCAGTAGAACGAAGATCAAATTTTATGGAATCAAGTGACACTAAGGGTAATTGTTAAGACAAAAGCACCAAAAATCAAGATAAAAACAATTTTGTTGGAAAAAAGCATAAGTTGCAATACAAAATAGGCCAAACGCAAAAGCCAAAACACAAATCAAGAAACCAAAACAATAACAAAATGAACATAATAACAAATAACAAAATAAGATGTATGGCAAAATGCTTTGCAAATACATAGTTTGGGATATAAATTTGCACATTAGGGGGGAATGGTTGGGGATAGACCAAAGTTAAGTGCTTTTAGGAATAAAATAAGTCAGCTCCTAGGATTTTTCGGATTACTTGTATCATTCCTAAAAGCGCTTCACTTTGGACTACCCCCTCCCTAATATGAAAATATATAGAACAAATTATGTATATCCCTTGCATTTTACCATGCGTGACTCTTTTGGTTCAGATTAATACCCGTAAGTTAAAGCAGCTTAATCCACGAGTAAATAGTGATGTAGGCATAACGAAGGAGATTCTAGTTTTCAGGCTTCAAGTTATCAGGTATAATGAAATTATGGCTTTACAAATATGTGCAAGCTTTGATCATATGTTGCCTCTCCCAAATGGTTAGAAATGCCAGAATCAAGGACAAAAGAGCACACCGAGTGTGAGTCAAACGCTAGCCACCCATGTAAGGGGCGGCTTAAAAAGAAATTCCTAAAGTTGCACACAATAGCTAAAGAAAAACAGAACTTAAATAATTATCAAGTGCTTCGAAAAACCCCAAAGCACAGATGTAAATAAAGAAGCATCAAACTCAAGAAAAAGCGAGAGCAACAAAAAGTGAACAAACTAAAAAAATTTAGCTCTAAGTCCTGTTGAAAATATTCAATATAACGCTCACTATAGCCAATCAGGCACAATCAGCCCTAAAAAAGGCAAAAGAAAAGAATTCAAACCAAAAATAGCAATTTAAATAAGAATTTTGACGTTAAGCTTTTCCCTTATCTTCTCCTCTGTAGCAGTTTCCCTCTGCGTCTTCTAAAATTTATCTTCCTTAGTTTCGCCAATGCTCTTTAAAAATAACTGTAATTATCAGGTTGCTTTTTATTATACAACGTGTTGAATAAATTCACCACCACTCCTTTTCTGGCCTTCAGCCTTAAATCAGTAGAACTGTAATTCAAATTCGCATAAGGTACATTTAAAACTTTCAAACGTTACAAAATACAAATACAGTAATAAAGAAGTTGACCTCAGTTCGAATAATCTCAGTTTTTTTGAGTTGTTGCTGGTAGCCAATGCTTTTGTTTTATATTAATACTAGCTGTTGGGGTGGCGCTTCGCGCCACCCCAACACCTAGTTGGTGGGGGCGCTTCGTGCCCCCGCCCATGCCCCCCCGCGCGCGTAAGTCGTTACGCGCCATATTAGTTACGCGCCATTGTAGTTGTGTCCCTGTGTCCCACCTGTGAATATAGATATATATATATATATATATATATATATATATATATATATATATATATATATATATATATATATATATATCTATATATATAAAAATAAGTTGTCTGTCTGTGGATGGATGGATGGATGTGTCAGGTGACGTCACCTGAAAAAACTGGATTAGGTGACGTCAAAACTGAAAAAACTAAAAAAAGGCAAAAACTACAAAAAAAACTAAAAACTAATAAAAAAAATAAAAAAGCTAAAAAACTAAAAAAACTATAAAGGTAAAAACCAATAAAAAACTAAAAAAAAACTGAAAAAACTAAAAAAAGGCAAAAACTACAAAAAAAAACTAAAAACTAATAAAAAAAGTAAAAAAGCTAAAAAACTAAAAAAACTAAAAAAACTAAAAAAAGGTAAAAAACTAAAAAAAATAAAAAATAAAAAAAAACTAAAAAAAAGGAAAAAACTGAAAAATAAGCTAAAATAAAGGTAAAAACCAATAAAAAACTAAAAAAAAAGGAAAAAACTAATAAATGACGACACTCAAAGAGAAAGCGACCAGGACAAAAGGAATGTTCGATTAGCAATCAACAAAGCACCGGGACACAGGGAGTATAAATGACGACCAGGACATAAGTAAAAAAAAAAAAACTATCTATATATATAAAAATAAGTTGTCTGTGGATCTGTGGATCGTGGATCAGGTGACGTCACCTGAAAAAACTGGATCAGGTGACGTCAAAACTGAAAAAACTAAAAAAAGGCAAAAACTACAAAAAAAACTAAAAACTAATAAAAAAAATAAAAAAGCTAAAAAACTAAAAAAACTAAAAAAAGGCAAAAACTACAAAAAAAACTAAAAACTAATAAAAAAGCTAAAAAACTAAAAAAACTAAAAAAAAGGCAAAAACTACAAAAAAACTAAAAACTAATAAAAAAAATAAAAAAGCTAAAAAACTAAAAAAACTAAAAAAACTAAAAAAAGGTAAAAAACTAAAAAAACTAAAAACTAAAAAAAAACTAAAAAAGGTAAAAACTAAAAGAACTAAAAAAGAAAAAAATAAATGACGACACTCAAAGAGAAAGCGACCAGGACAAAAGGAATGTTCGATTAGCAATCAACAAAGCACCGGGACACAGGGAGTATAAATGACGACCAGGACACAAGTAAAAAAAAAAATTAACAAAACTAAAAAGAAGGTAAAAACTACAAAAAAACTAAAAAGAAAAAAAAACTAAAAACTAATAAAAAAACTAAAAAATCTAAAAATCTAAATAAACTAAAAAAGAAAAAAAAAGGAAAAAAATAAAGGAGAAAAACAAAACTAAAAAACGAATGTATATACAGACCGGTACACCGGGATACAAATGACGACCGGGACACAGGGAATATAAATAACGACCGGGACACAGGGACACAACTACAACGGGGACACCGGGGGAAACAGGGGGATATAAATGACGACCGGGACAAAAAAACTAAAAAGAAATAAAAACTAAAAACTAATAAAAAAAACTAAAAAATCTAAAAATCTAAATAAGCTAAAAAAGAAAAAAAAAGGAAAAAAATAAAGGAGAAAAACAAAACTAAAAAACGAATGTATATACAGACCGGGACACCGGGATACAAATGATGACCGGGACCCGGGACACAGGGAATATAAATGACGACCGGGACACAGGGACACAACTACAACGGGGACACCGGGGGAAACAGGGGGATGTAAATGACGACCGGGACACCGGGACAGGGAATGGTCGATTAGCAATCACCATCAACAAAGCTCAAGGGCAATCATTAGAATCATGAGGTATAGATCTGAATACAGATTGTTTTCCCATGGACCATTATATGTTGCATGTTCAAGAGTCGGTAAACCTGACAATCTATTTATATGCAAAGACAATGGGACAGCAAAGAATGTTGTATATTCGCAAGTTTTACGTAGTTAAAACCATATATATATATATATATCTATATTCACAGGTGGGACATAGGGACACAACTACAATGGCGCGTAACTATTATGGCGCGTAACGACTTACGCGCGCGGGGGGGCTTGGGGGGGGCGCGAAGCGCCCCCACCAACTAGGTGTTGGGGTGGCGCGAAGCGCCACCCCAACAGCTAGTATATATATATATATATATATATATATATGTGTGTGTGTGTGTGTTTTTTTAACTACGTAAAACTTGCGAATATACAACATTCTTCGCTGTCCCATTGTCTGTGTATATAAATAGATTGTCAGGTTTACCGACTCTTGAACATGCAACATATAATTGTCCATGGGAAAAACAATCCGTATTCAGATATATACCTAATGATTCTAATGATTGCCCTTGAGCTTTGTTGATTGTGATTGCTAATCGAACATTCCCTGTGTCGCCGTCGTCATTTATATATCCCCCTGTGCCCCACGGCGTCACCGTTGTAGTTGTGTCCCTGTGTCCCGGTCCTCATTTATATTCCCTGTGTCCCGGTCGTCATTTGTGTCCCGGTGTCCCGGTCTTTATATACATTCGTTTTTGAAATGGTATATGATGAAATAAATTTTTGTGTTTTTTCCCTTTTTTTCTTTTTCTTTTTTTTTGGTTTTTACCTTTTTTAATTAGTTTTTTTAGTTTTTTTCTTTTTAGTTTTTTTTTGTAGTTTTTACCTTTTTAGTTTTTTTTTATTTTTTTTTTTTTTTAGTTTTGTTTTTCTCCTTTATTTTTCAGTTTTTTTCTTTTTTTTATTTTCTTTTCTTTTTTTATTTTTTTAGTTTTTTAGTTTTTTTTATTTGTTTTTATTAGTTTTTATTTTTGTTTTAGTTTTTTTTGTAGTGTACATTTTTTTTTAGTGTTTTTAGTCTTTTTTTTTAGTTTTTAGTTTTTGTTTTTTTTGTAGTTTTTACCTAGCCAAGGTTCGAGCCTGAAACCTTTTGGACCTAGAACCTGGAACATAACGCGCTACCAACTCAGCTACTTCGGGCTTGAATACATTCGTTTTTGAATTGGTATATGATGAAATAATTCATAATTCAGACGTCATATGCGGACAGACAGACAGACAGACATAACACACATACAACTTATTTTTATTTTTTTCACCTTTATTTTTCAGTTTGTTTCCTTTTTTTCTTTTTTTTTCTTTTTTAGTTTTCTTAGTTTTTTAGTTTTTTATTAGTTTTTAGTTTTTTTTTCTTTTTAGTTTTTTTTGTAGTGTTTACCTTTTTCTAGTTTTTTTAGTTTTTTTTTTAGTTTTTAGTTTTTTCTTTTTAGTTTTTTTTTGTAGTTTTTACCTAGCCAAGGTCCGAACCAGCAACCTCTCAGACCTAGAACCTGGAACATAACGCGTCCCCAACTCAGCTACTTCGGGCTTGAATACATTCGTTTTTGAATTGGTATATGATGAAATAATTCAGACGTCATATGCGGACAGACAGACAGACTTTTCTTGCAGTTCCTGTGATTCCTCGGCACGCTTTCTTTTCTTACTTTCTCTATCAGCCGCAAGTTTTTTGGCATAGACTCTTTGAGCAGCTTCCTCGGCTGTTGCCATTGTAGGTTCTTCAGTCATTTTACAATTAAACATTTTTCCGTCCACGATCTTCTTACAATTAAAAATTTGTCTTTGAACGAATTTCTTAAATACCTTTAATGACGTCATCGTCATAACAAACATGACGACAACTAACTTCATGACGACATGACGACATGATGACATGACGACATGATGACATGACGTCACTCGACAGACCCACAGACAACTTATTTTTATATAAATAGATAGATTACGGGGGCTCGCTCGGGAAAGCAGAGTATAGTTTTTAATGACATTGTATACATTTTATTTTATTCGGTTCTGGAAAGTAAAACCATCAAGGCATTGGACGAGCGGGTGTTGGGTATTTGTGACGTCATCCACATGAAAATTTTTTCCCAAAATTAAGGTCCTAAACAAATTTTCCTAAAGTTGCAACCTATCTAGGTCGTTTTTCACACCTATCTAGAAAAAGTTGTAATACTGTTTATGAGAAAAATTACAGCTAAATAGATAAATATAAATATATAGAACTATTGTTCGCTTCATAAAATGAGATAGATTTTAAGATTTTGCTAGTTTATCATATATTGCTCCGCAGTAAATTGCTCTATATTTTATTTTTGTGAGCCATAAATTATTAATGAACATTAATAATTTTCAGGTCGTCGCGTTAACAGGCTGGATGGTTTCTGCTCTATTAATATTGCCAATTTTCATGTATGCTAACACTGTGCCGTCTCCTCGAGGGCTAAATTGTAATATTGTTTGGCCAGAATTTTACTATGGTCTGCCCATTTTTACTATTTATTCGTTCTTTGCTGCATTTGCTGTTCCAACCTCCCTCATCATGGTTTTTTACTGTATGGTTGTACAAAAACTTAAGGTGAGACTCCGTATTTTCTTATAAACTTGTTTAGTTGTGAAGGTGAGGTAGAATACCATGATTATTATTTATGTTCGATTTTTGATGGTCATATTTTAATATTAACAGTATACTTACAACCGGCCAAATGAACAAAGATTAAAGTGGGGTATAGAATAAAGAGAAAGGAAACTCCCAAAACACACACCACAAAACTACTTTTAATTTTTTTTTCTACTAAATTTAGTTTTACTTTATCTTGATCATCAATTTCTGATAAATAATGCACCACTTTCAGGAAAGGTAAACTTTGCTTCCAAGAAAATTAGTAGCATTTTAATTCAGTTTTAGACCATCCCTGAAAACAAAAGCCTGTATCCTTAACTCCTAGAAAAAAAAACTTTCAAACTATTAAAAATAGTGCTTAATGGTTCGTTTTGGAAACGCTCAGTAAGATTTCAATTTCGGTTTCAGCAAAGATGTATTTGTGCAAACTATTTTTTATCACATCGGGAATTTTAGTCTTCAAATAGGAATAATTTTATTTGTAACAGTTTTTTTTGTTAAAAGTAATTTAGGCATTCAGTACAAGAATAGTGCAACTAGATAAGGTATAATTGATGGAATATTTGAATTTCTTTCAAAGTTCAAGAAAAATAAGTGAGGAATCCCAGTGAAATTCAGAGAAAAAAAAAATCACATTTGAGTATATAAAAACAATGCGTCCTCGACGCAAGTTAAAGAAAAAAGAACATAGAGGAAAACTTTAAATAAAACGGATAGTGGAAAACTTTGGGCCATTCAAAAATTAAGCTTTTTGGTATTTTTAGCATTTAAGTTTCCGATTTTTTTAATTTTTTGGTTAACATTGATTTTAACTAAGAAAACTTACTCTAGCTATATATTTACTAAACTCACAATCCTCACCTCCACCACCTTTGTATGTCCTATCAATTTTCGTTGTTTATTCGAAACACTCTTATTATTTTGTGTAATTGCTTTTGATTCCATTAGTTCTACAAAAAAAAAAAAAAAAAATAAAATAAAAAAAAAAAAAAAAAATCCCCATCTAGTGATGTAACGTAAACTTTCGATTTTTGTATTTAGACTGTCGGACCTCGCCAGAAATCTGAAGAAAAGAAGAAATCCCATCGTCGCGTGACCCGTTTAGTGCTTACAGTTGTCACTGTGTATGTCCTCTGCTGGTTACCTTACTGGATTATCCAGGTAAGCTAAGTTACAAAAGCAAGGTTTTTCGGACGGAAGTATAGAGCAAAGTTGCAACTAAAAACAAACCAAAATTTGCTTTGCTGAAGACTCGAAATGTATCTGAAAGACTAGCTTAAATAAATAGAATAGTAATGTTTTCTAATATCTGCAAAATTCTAAAAACTAGTGCTTTAATAAAGCCGCAAAACCAACAGAAAAAGAGGATGTTCTCTGAGGAGGAGGGGATTATATGACTAGCTTGCACAAAATAAAGACTTATTTATAAGTCTTTCAATAGTCTATCAGCAACAATGATATCAACTTATTTTGGTATACAATTATAATTCTCTCAAGAACCAAAGCAAGCTTAGTTTTCAGTAAAGCACACATTCTTAGAATTCTGCAGTTAAAAGGAAATGTCACGAGTCAGTTTATTTTAGCCAGTTTTGTAGAAATATCTGGCGCAATCGGGGAAAAAGGAAGTTGTTCGTTTCAAGTTTCAACTTCGCTATTTACATCCATAAGGATTTTTTTTAATTACATAAAAAAAATTCGCTTAACTGAAAGTAAGGAGCAACATTAAAACTTGAAAAAAAGAGAAATTATTCCAAATATGAAAGGGTCGCCTTCTCCTCAATACCTTGTTCTTCTCGATGAAGTTTTTAGCCCTTTTAAAAATGCTTCCTATTCTAATTTAAACGACTTTTGTGTTTTAGGACATGTTCTTAGCAAATTGGGACTAACAGTCAAATCTTAGCGTAAAGAGCAAGATATTGAGGAGGGAGAAACCCCTTCACATACGGAAAATTTTTGTGTTCGTTTTGAGTTTTAATGGTGCTACTTACTTCAGTTGAAAAAAATTGTTTTTGTTATGTAATTTTTGATCATTTTTTAAATAATGCCGGTAAATCTGGCTCATCCTCCATGAAAAATTCCTCCCCTCACCGAAAAGTTCTCTGTGGAAAGTTCCTCCCACGCAAAATACACCCCCCATAAGATTCCCTCGCTGCGATTCCATCCTCGCTGAAATTCCCCTCCCCCATAAAATTTCTTATAGACAATTTACTCGGAGAAAATACCCTTGTCATGCTTTCATTTGAAGAATACTTCAAATTTTAATCGTTTTTCCGATCAATCCGGAAGTCTCCCCTTCAGTAGAAATTCTTCACTGAAACGCGAACCCACTAAATTTGTCCCCGAGCTAACAATTCCCCCAGGAACCTTTCCATATACAAAATTGAGCTGACAAATAAAAAAATATATATATATATATATATATATATATATATATATATATATATATATATATATATATATATATATATATATATATATATATATATATATATATATATATAGGAATTCTGTAGAATCCTCCCAGTCTAAAAGTTCCCCTGGAATGTGAACCACCGGAAAACTGCCTCCTCACGGAAAATTGTCTCCGTAAAAACCAGCCCCGAGTGAAAAGACCCCTAACCCCTCTTAAGATGTCTGTATAAGTCCCACCAACAAATACTGTACGTAAGCAATTTATGAATTTTATAACTTGAAGACCTATCCCCAGGGGCTGTGAGGGGTAATGTCATCTCCGAAGGCATAGTTTTCGGACATTCAACTATGTTGAAGAAAATGACTATCACAAAATTTCTATCAAACTGTTTTGGGGGAAAAGAGTCATGGGAGGGGGGCTAGTTACCCTCCAATCTTTGGATCACTGAAAAAGGGCACTAGAACTTTTAATCTAGTTGAATTATTGACATTGATTGTTGTGGTCGTTCGTCCTCAGAGCTTTGTCTCTTCTTGAACAACTACTTGTCAAGTGATTAAATTGTGTATTGTTTTTCTTTTGTGGTTTAATAAAGTTTGATCCAATCCAAAAAAACCTCAAACTTTTAAATTGAATTATTAAACCCCTGCAACATGGATTTTGATGGAACAAAGGTTTGACAACACATTCTATCCTCAGAAAAATATCCTTTAATAACTAAAATGGACAACTTCTAATCTCTGTTTCGAACGAACCCTCTCCCAATTTTCTAGGGCCATTGGTTCAACTGACAAAATATTTGAAGGGTTTCAAAGTTTTGAGAATTTCATCAAAGAGTACATAAGAGTTCTAATTCTATTGGGCAATGAAATTAAAGAAGTAAAGATTTTTTTTTTATGAGCGTTAGATATAAGTTTTACTTCTTTCATCTCTTAAAGAAATGAAGAGATTGTTTTTCGTTTGCTTTCTCCAGGGGTGAACGGGTAGAACCAGCTGTCCTAGAAGATCGGGAGAGGGCTCATTTTATTGAAAATCAAAAGTTCTAGCTCCCTTTATAAGGGACCAAAAATATTGTAAGGCAGCTATCCTCCCGTAACATGCCTCATTTTCCCCAAAGTCACCTGATCAAAATTTTAAGATAGCCATTTTGTTCAGCATAGTCAAAAAATTTAATAGCTATGTCTTTGAGGATGACTTTACCCCGCTGTCCCTAGGGGAAGGCTTAAAAGCTACAAATTTTAGTTTATATTTAGTATTGGTTATTGGGAAGTATACAGATGATTTTTTGAGGGAGGAGGAAAATATTTTTCTGGAGGGGGTTACGTTGGAGAATTTTTAAATGGAAGAATTTTTTGTAGGGGAAGTGAGTTTTCCATCTAGAGAAAGCCAGATTTTGTCGATATTATTTAAAAAGATCAGAAATGAAATTAAAAAAAACGTGTTTTTTCAATTGAAAGTAAGGAACAACATTGAAACTTAAAACAAACAGAAATTATTAAGCATATGGGGGCGGTTGTCCCCTCCTTAATACCTCATTCTTTACGCTAAAGTTTTTTAAGCTTAAAAAAGCTTATTATTCTAATTAAACGTTCCTTGTGAAACAAGAAATTGTAAAAAAAAAGTGTCCTTCCAAAGAAAATATGTGTTATACAAATATTTGAGGATGAGGATCAGCTGGTAGAGTTTTTCAGGTACCTAATTTCAGTGTCGAAAATTAGTCAACTAAAACAAACTTGAGTTTAGATACTTCCTATTGTCCACAACAAGAAAACAAAAAATACTGTCCATTGGAGAAATATAAATTTTAACACAATTGTCTGGTTAAATTTGCTCGCTAAACATTTTTAAGTACACTTGCCATTTTGTTTCAAAACGAAATTATACTAGGAAAATTGGAAGCTGAAAGTGCTAAACATATTTCCATTTCACTAAAATGATCTCAATTTTCACCTAGTGTAAACAAACTTCCTTCGATACTTTTAACAGCTTTTAACAATTTTCGGCGTTGCTAAGAAACATTAGATCACTAATGTATAAACTTGTCTTTTAAATGCTTTCGGAACTTCCTTTTTCCCAAGGATTTATTTTATTTCAGTTTATTTCTCAATTATTACAGTTTATCATTAGATAATGCTATGTTTTGTTGTAGCAGATTATTTATTTTTTCTGTTTTATTGTAAAAAAAAGTCATGAATCAATACAATCAGAATTGGTTCCGTAATGTTTGCTCTAATTGATGTTTCCTTGGGTAAACATTTTATTGAGGTTTCTACATGGTTTTATATTTCAAGCAAATCAGCATAGAAAAAAATGAATATTTTTACCTCTATGGTTTGGTATAGCCAAGTTTTTTCTTCCAAAATTTAATTAACTCATTAGATTCATAAAGTCTACTTGCACTAAAATTTTCTAGCCCATCTAAAAAAAAGGAATGTTTGACTAACTTAAAGTTTCACTAACCGATTTAAAAGCTTTTAAAATATCTTACTCTTTCAAAATATCTTTCAAAATATCTACGTTGGTTTGGCTCAGCATACGTGCCGAGTGATTTGCTAACCGATCGGAGACAAAACACAAATCAATGCGTCATTTTTTTTTACATACTTTTTTCTTCATTAGGGTCACCCTTGCCTCTGTTTACAAGCTATGTAAGTCTAAACCAATCTGAGGAAATAAATTGCTTGTCCAGTTTCAGGTATCACATATAATTGATACAACCAACCTCCAAAATATGTTTGTTTTTCAATATATTTGTTTTCTCTCTGTTTCTGTCTACACGCCCTGCAAGTTTCAAAGCTATCAGAGACAGGAAAAATATTCTGTAGCGTAACAGAAAACAGTGGGCAATGAGAGCTCCTTTTTTGTTTCAACTTCACCGAAAATGATATAAGAAATAAACATAAATTTAATTTGGTTTTTGAAAACAAGTTTTTCATATGGAATTATAGAGCAACATTAAAACTTATGATGGACGAAAATTATTTTATCAAACAGTTCGTGGTAACGAACTGTAGTAAGGAGCGACCCGGCTCAATAGTAAACGAAACTCTAAAAAACGGAATTTCGATGCTAAAAGATATATCAAAAGAATCGGATTTTTATGCTGAAATCAAATATATAAGTTTCATCAAATTTAGTCTTTGTCATCAAAAGTTACGAGCCTGAGAAAATTTGCCTTATTTTGGAAAATAGGGGGTAACACCCCCTAAAAGTCATAGGATCTTAACGAAAATTACACCATCGCATTCAGCGTATCAGAGAACCCTATAGAAAATTTCAAGGTCCAATCTACAAAAATGTGGAATTTCGTATTTTTTGCCAGAAGACAAATCACGGGTGCGTGTTTATTTGTTTTTTTGTTTTTTTTTTGTTTTTTTTTCCCCAGGGGTCATCGTATCGACCAAGTAGTCCTAGAATGTTGCAAGAGGGCTCATTCTAACGGAAATGAAAAGTTCTAGTGCCCTTTTTAAGTGACCAAAAAAATTGGAGGGCACCTAGGCCCCCTCCCACGCTCATTTTTTTCCCAAAGTCAACGGATCAAAATTTTGAGATAGCCACTTTGTTCTGCATAGTCGAAAACCATAATAACTATGTCTTTGGGGATGACTTACCCCCCACAGTCCCTGGGGGAGGGGCTGCAAGTTACAAACTTTGACCAATGTTTACATACAGTAATGGTTACTGGGAAGTGTACCGACGTTATCAGGGGGATTTTTTTGGTTTGGGTGTGGGGTTCAGGGGAGGGGGCTATATGGGAGGATCTTTCCTTGGAGGAATATTTCATGGGGGAAGAGAAATTCAATGAAAAGGGCGCAGGACTTTCTAGCATTACTATAAAAAAAAAACAATGAAAATATAAACATGAAAAAGTTTTTTCAATCGAAAGTAAGGAGAAGCATTAAAACTTAAAAAGGAACAGAGATTATTACGCATATGAGGGGTTCTAAAAATACTTTAGCATAAAGAGCGAGGTATTCAGGAGGAGATAAACACTTCACACTTTATGCTAAAATTTTTTTTAATAATTTCAACTATTTATTCTACGGCCTTTCTGATTCAGAGGTCATTCTTAAAGAATTGGGATAAAACAAGATTTAGTGTGAAGAGCGAGGTATTAACGAGGGGACCAGCCCCCTCATATATATAATCAAAAATATAAGAATATAAAAGTTTGTTACGCAAGTTAATTCTTAAGTTACGTATTTTTTTTACTAATAAAAACGTTCGTTAAGAATAAAAGATCTAGGTGCCTTTTTAAGTAACCGAAAAATTGGAGGGCAACAAGACCTCCTTCCCCACCTCTTATTTCTCAAAATCGTCTGATCAAAACTAAGAGAAAGCCATTTAGCCAAAAAATAATTAATATGCAAATTTCATTTTATATAATTTATGTACGGAGAGCCAAAATCAGACATGCATTAATTAAAAAACTTTCAGAAATTAAATAAAAAAAACAAGTTTTTTTAAATGAAAGTAAGGAGCGACATTAAAACTTAAAACGAACAGAAATTATTCCGTATATGAAAGGGGCTTTTCCTCCTCGACCACCCCGCTCCTTGCGCTAAAGTTTGATTCTTTCTCGCAACTCTACTTTTTAAAACAATAAAAAACTTTAGCGTAAGGAGCGGGGTGTCGAGGAGGAAAAGCCCCTTTCATATACGGAATAATTTCTGTTCGTTTTAAGTTTTAATGTCGCTCCTTACTTTCATTTAAAAAAACTTGTTTTTTTTATTTAATATAATTAAGAGGCTGCTACGCACTCAAGTTCTCAGTCTTTACACTAAGTGTGAATTTTAAGCTATAAATAACATTTTATTACTCTGCTCCGAGCATTGACGAGGCTATTCAATATTATTGGTTTAAATACCATTAAATAACCATTTAAGTATTAATAATTAAATTACTAGTTCAAATGTTTAAAAGATAATCGATAGGTAGAACATTTCTAAGTAATAGTTGGCTACGTATACTGAACTTTAAAATACATACAGTAAAGTCTTAGTCAAGTTTGGTGTATAGAATGAGTGTTTAAAGGGACAGCAGTCTCTCGTCACAGATCAATTTAGTTCTAGTGGTAAGACATGTAGGGGACTTGTAAGTAATAAGCGGCTGTTAGGCTACATCTTCAGCGATGAGGAGATTGTAACTCTTGCTAGTTGCAATGAGGGGTTTCCAATTTTTGCGAGTTGATGTACCTAGTATTTATTTTAAAACTCTCGTCACCCCATTCTTTGAAGTTTGAACATGATTCTTTAAGTTCATTTTAAAATAGAAACAGAAAGTGAAATTAAAAATCAGAGCAACCAGGAATTATTTTACATAGTAAACAAACACAAAGTAGAAACAATAGGGAAAATCTTTTCAAGACAGTGGAAATCAATTCTGCAGACATTTCGGCCCTATGTCCAAGGGCCGTCTTCAGTACAATACGAGAAAGATAGAAAATATATATATATATATATATATATATATATATATATATATATATATATATATATATATATATATATATATATATATATATATGTATATATATATATATATATATATATATATATATATATATATATATAACTTACATTAAAATGTGAGAATTAAAATAATAATATTTAACTTTGTTGAAGTAAGGATGCTAGGGCTGTTTTTTTAATTTTTTTTTAAATACCATTATTAGTTTTAACTCTAACATTTTAATGAAAGTTTATATATATATATATATATATATATATATATATATATATATATATATATATATATATATATATATATATATCTTTCTTTCTCGTATTATGTTGAAGACGACCCTTGGATATAGGACCGAAATATCCACTGAATTGATTTTGTCTTGAAAAGATTTCAACTATTGTTTCTACTTTGTGTTTGTTTGTTGTTGAAAGGCAGTGTGGTCTTCTTCGCTATTATCTTACATAGTAGAAGAACAACTGCCCCTCGTTAGCGAATACTCAAGCAAAAGGTAATTAAGATAATTAAGTTCTGAATGGATACTTGCTCTATGAGGAGGGAAGGTAATATCCATCCCAGTTTTGCCATGCCTACTAATAAGGAGATTAATAAAAGGAGATGAATATGTGGCCATTTCTACTAGTCTAAGTCTGAACGAACTAACACAAGGTGATTTTTGCTCCTTTTTATTTATGTATAAGCTTCTTAATGTATTCTAATACTAATGATTCTAGGAATTTTGCTGTTAATACATATTATCACCATAAGATATCCATCCAAACTTTTATGGGTTCCAAGTGGTCAGACGATCCTTGTAATTGAGAAATGAAAAAATTACGAACTCCTATTATATTTTCTGGCCATTAATAAAAAAAAACACTATTATTGTCAAAAAGAGTAAAATGTTAGTATAATCACGGATAAGGGATTCCTCTCTAAATTTAGGAAAGTTTTGTATAAATATACACTCTTTTGTTAACTTTTCTGTTGTAATTCCCTCGCCAAGAAAGTTCACAAAATATTTTGAGGATCCCTTCGCCCAATTAAAGTTGATTTGAGTGTGATGCACTGATAAGCTTAACCAGGGGGCATCCTGTTTCTATCAATTTCCCCAGGGGGCATCCTGTTTCTAGAATTTTTTCGGGATACCAAAGCCTGTTTAACTAAATAATCTAATAACAATCATTTGGGCTTCCGTCACGAAGGCTGGATAATGCCCAGCCTCCTCTAAGGCACAATTTGGACACTAGCACTTACTTTCTTTAAAGTCCAGCATGTATATATAGCTAATCCTGTGTTGTAGAGCCATGTCCAAGGACAGCGGTTGCCAGGTTCGACCCTCCACCCCCTTGCAAAAAAATTATCAACTCATAAGCACTTTAAAAAAACAAGAATTTTTATGTTTTTTTTTAATTTGTTTGCAACCTCTCCCCGAACAGAAATCTTGAATACGCTCAAGTATAGATGTATGTTTAATTTGACCCCCATCTTTTCAGAACTAGGATTGAATGTTAATGTTAAAAATGGACACACAGGACACAAGCTCTTACTTTCCATCATATTCTATTGAGACCCAATGCCTCTTTCTGGTAAATTCCATAGCTTAAAAATATACATGAACATTTTTCCCATCCGAATAGAATTGGATTGGGAATGGACCACCTAATGGACACTTACTCTTAGTTCGGGCAAGTTAGATTAAGATTCGACAATTCCTTCACTTAGATTTCCTATTGATTAAAAACTCAGGGAGTTTCTCCACTCTTCTTTTAACACAATGGTCAGATCTAGTTTGGAGCCCAATAGTGAATAAGTAAGCAACGGTAATTTATTATCCCCCCCCCCTCTTCAAAAAAAACAGAGACAGAATCATGCACACCAAAAGCTTCGCTAGCGAGGGTGTGCTACCAATGAAAAGAAAAAAAGCAGCAAAAAAACAAGTATATCAAACATTCCGTGGTAGTAAGTAAGAAGCGAACCGGCTCAATAGTAACCAAAACTATTGAAAACAGAATTTTGATATCAATATTATATATCAATAGAATTGAATTTTTATTCTTATTTACATATAAGTTTCATTAGCTTTTGTCTTACCCATCAAAGGTTACGAGCACGAGAAAATTTGCCTGATTTTCAAATAAAGGGGCAAACACCTACTAAAAGTCATAGAATCTGAATAAAATCAAACCATCAGATTCAACGTATAAGAGAACCCCACTGTAGAGGTTTCAAGATCCTATTTGCAAAAATGTGGACTTTTGTATTTTTCTTTCAGAAGAAAGATCACGGATGCGTTTTTCTTACCCAGGGGTGATAGTTTCGACCCAGTGGGCCTAGAACAGCGGGACAGGGTTCACACTAACGAAAATTAAAAGTTCCAGTGGTCTTTTTAAGTTACCAAATAAATTGGAGGGCAACCAAGCCCTTTCCCATGCCACTTTTTTCCCAAAATTATCCGATCAAAATTTTACGACAGCTATTTTGTTTAGCATAGTTAAAAGACCCAATAACTATGCCTTCGGAGATAACATGACCCCCAAGAGCCTCCAGGGAAATGTCTAAGTTATAAAATTTGCCTATTGTTTACTTATTGTATTTGTTATTGGGATGTATGCATGCATTTTTCAGGCGGGGAGGAGAGGACAAATTTTCTGCTGGGGGGATTTCGCACGGGAATATTTACCAAGGAAATGGAAGTTTCCAGGGGATGAACTTTTAAAGGAAAATTTCGCACTGGTGGAATTCACCTGAATTCTTATACAAAATTTCTTTATGTCTTGCTTTCTCTTTACCGACCCTATTTTACACGTGGACATGTTAAAGGTAATTGTCCGGGATAAATTTTCACCAAAATTGAATTTTTCACAGGATATATCCATGGGGGTGGGGATTTTCCTGCCAGATTTCCTGGCATTATTTAAAAAACAATGAGAAATTAAATAAGAAAAACAAGTCTTTTCTACTCAAAGTAAGGAGCAACATTAAAACTTGAAACAAACAGAAATTATTACGTATATGATGTTAGTTTCCCACTCCACAACGCCATGCTCTGTACGCTAAAGTTTAAATTTTGTCAAAACTCTTTAAAAACGACTCATGAAATACAAGGGTCGCTTAATTAGAACAATGAGTAACTTTTTTAAAGTATCAAAAAACGTTAGCGTTAAGAACGAGGTGTTGAGGAAGGATATACCCCCCTTATATACGTAATAATTTTTATTCGTTTCAAGTTTTAATGTTGCTCCTTACTTTGAGCTGAAAAAACTTGTTTTTTATTCAGTCCTATAAGAAGCAGGAGGATGAAATCATGTACCGAACATAAATAAATATTTCACATACAATAAAACTATATAATACTATGATCCCGAAGCAAAAAAAAAACAATAAACATATATTATCATTTTTAATTCCATCAATCTCCATCTGTTTTGAAGGTTTACTTTACGAAGCAACCCCAAATGTAGCTTAGATTTAAATTGACTAACGGGTATTTTCTTGGTACTTAGGATAAGCTTATTCTCTACCCTTGTCCCTTTATAAAAAATAGAAAAAAACAAGTTTTTTTAAATGAAAGTAAGGAGCAACATTAAAACTTAAAACGAACAGAAATTACTCCGTATATGAAAGTATATCCTCAACGCCCCGCTCTTTACGCTAAAGTTTGACTCTTTCTCTTAACTCTACTTTTTAAAACAGTAAAAACTTTAGCGTAAAGAGCGGGACGTTGAAGAGGAAAAGCCCCTTTCATATACGGAGTAATTTCTGTTCGTTTTAAGTTTTAATTGTTGCTCCTTACTTTCATTTAAAAAAACTTGTTTTTTTCTATTTAATTTCTGGCCGTTTTTGAATTAATACATGTTTTGATCTTGGCTCTCCGCACATAAATAATTAAAACAAAATTTGCATATTAATTAATTGCAATTATCGGAAGACTTTGAGAAAAAAGGAGTGAAGGAGGAGGCCTAGTTTCCCTCCAATTTTTTTGATTACTTAAAAACGCAAGTAGAACTTTAATTTTTTACAAACGTTTTCTTTGGTAAAAATTATGCGTAACTTACGAAATAACTTACGTAACGAACTTCTATATTCGTATGTTTTTATTGCGTATATGAGGGGGTTCAAGCCTCGTCGATACCTCGCTCTTTACACTAAAGCTTATATGTCCCAATTCCTTAAGAATGACCTCTGAATCAAAAAGGACATAGAATAAATAGTTGAAACAACTAAAAATACTTTAGCGTTAAGAGTGAGGTATAACGAGGAGGTAAACCCCTCATATGCGTAATAATTTTTGTTTGTTTTAAGTTTTAATGCTGCTCCTTACTTTCAGTAGAAAAAACTTTTCATATTTATTTTTTCATTGTTTTTTTTTCATATAATGCTAGAAAATCCCGCGCCCCCTTCATTGAAATTCTCTTCCCCCATGAAAAGTTCATCCATGGAAATATCCTCCCACGTAATCCCCCCCCCCTCAACTGTCCCCCCTAAACCAAAAAATCCCCCTGAACACGTCTGTACACTTCCCAGTAACCACTACTGTATGTAAACACAGGTCAAAGTTTGTAACTTGCAGCCCGTTCCACGGGGACTGCGGGGGAGTAAGTCGTCCCTAAAGACATAGTTATTAGGTTTTTTGACTATGATGAATAAGATGGCTATCCCAGAATTCTGATTAGGTGACTTTTGGGAAACATGAGCGTGGGAGGGGGCCAAGGTGCCCTCCAATTTTTTGGTCACTTAAAAAGGGCACTAGAACTTTTCATTTCCGTTAGAATGAGCCCTCTCGCGACATTATAGGACCACTCAGTCGATACGATCACCCCTGGGGGAAAAATAACAAAAACAAAAAAACAAATAAACACGCATTCGTGATCTGTCTTGTGGCAAAAAATGTGAAATTCCACATTCTTGTACACAGGAGCTTGAAAATCCGTTAATAAGGTTCTCTGATACGCTGAATCTGATGGTGTGATTTTCGTTAAGCTCGTATGATTTTTAGAGGGTGTTTTCCTCTATTTTCTAAAATGAGGCAAATTTTCTCAGGCATCATCTCAATTTTTGAGGCATCATTTTCTCGTAACTTTCGATCAGTATAACTGATCTTGATGAAACTTATATATTTAAAATCAGCATTGAAATGCAATTCTTTTGATGTAACTATTGGTATCAAAATTCCATTTTTTAGAGTTTCGGTTACTATTGAGCCGGGTCGCTCCTTACTACAGTTCGTTACTACGAACTGTTTGATAAAGTTAGACATGATTAAGACAGATGTGCTTACTTTCTGAAACGTTTAGCTGATATTCAATCGATTTTTCTAGGCTGATGTTCCGATGACTTGAATTTAGGGACCCCCTTTTCTGCACAAATAACTGAAAAGAGGGAAATAATACGCTTCCTCTTACTTAACAAAAGTTTGACTGAATCCAATAGTCTCTCTTCTGTATGTTATAAAATTATTATTTGGAGCCCCCTCCCCTTTCCTTTCCTACAAAGATCAAACTCCAAAGCTATAACTAAAACTCTTAATTGATTTGCTTATGAAAAATTATTGGTCCCATTAAAGGTCAGACTATGAAGGCCCAAATATGAAGCCCAGGGTATGAAGCCCAAAAAGTATAACTAAGACACTATTTATCACAATGTTTCACAATTTGCGGTTGAGATGTGACAAACGGAATTCTTAACCTTATAAGACTAACTTTAAGCACACCCCCGTCCTCACACACGCTAATTTTTCCTTATTGTTAAAGATTTGCTTATTTTCTGATCCCCATAAGGCCTATCTAGGGCGCTACCTCTTACTTCCCACCGTGCCAGGTCAGCATCCAGAAATTTTCTACTCTAGATGCACGGATAACACGGATTTAGTTCCTCCCCCTCCCCGAAGTGATGAGATTGTGCTTAAAACCAAAAACCTTAGACAAGAACGCTAGATTTCCGCTTCTATTTAGTTTGTTTAAGAGCTAGAATCCCCTTACGGTAGATTCCCAAATGACAAGATTCCACACCCTCCCCAACACAAATATACTAGGGGTCATAACGGGACTTTTTTGAGTCTAGTTGTAGGCCCAAGCCTTATGTCCAAATGACATTTCACAGAATTTGATTGAAATCAAAACTTTTATGTCAAAAATGGGAATATTTAATCTTCAAACTAGAAATTTCGTTAAACAAACAGGATTAGAAATAAGTATTTTAAGAGATAATTGATGGTTACACAAGTCTGATTCTGCTAGTTTTCCAAGATAATGTATTTTCAAAGACATAATAGTTTTTTGTTCCTTCTTGTTTATGTTGTTTAAAAGACTAAATAAATAAAATCATACGTATTTCTAGGAAATCAACTAAAATTCTGAGAACTTAGGAATTTTTTTTCTATTTCGCAATTTTGGTGCTGGAAAGGTTTCGTATTTCCACCTTTACCGTTACCAAGCTACAGAATACTAATGACGATAAAACAAAAACTAAAAGAAAATTATAGTATATTCCTAACACAATAATATAGGTCCCGTTCTACTGCATAAAAAACAAATGAAAACATCTCCTGGAAACAGAATAAAACATTTTCTGAGAATGTTTTGGAATCGCAATGAAAAATGACTATAGAAAAACTATACAAAATACTTTCCGTCTGGCCCAAAAACCATGTTTTCCTTTTACTGCATGTCTTATTTCTATGAGAAACTAAACTCTTCATACCAGTAGTAGTGGAACACTTCAAAACTAAAATAAATTAGAATTTCAGTAAGTTTTAATTATTATTGTTCGAAAATATTAAGCTATACTAGTGTGGTTTTTGAAAGAGAAACTAATTTAAAGAAACGTTTCCCAAATAAAATTTTTCAAGTAAAGTAAAGAACTACATGCAAAGCTAAGACGAGCCGAGCTAGCTTAAATTGAACAAAAATACACTTGTAATAAATAAATGAAGCCCACAATGAGGAGAAATTTAATTCACAATGAGGACAGCATATAAAGTCATGGATAAATAAATAAATCCTAAAGCGAATGGAAGCTGAGGCATTGGAAGCTGATTGCTTCACGCAAAACCGCGAAGCAAGCGGAAGGAAGGCCACGATAAGTGGAAACGATTAAAAAGTGAGAATACAATGTTATACACAGACTGTGGGTAAGGTTTGACAGTGTGTAAGGTGCCTGAGAGTTGGAGCAACAGTGATTTGTGAGCATGAGACACCTTCTGCCGTCTCGTCTGCTGTTAAGTTTGATAAGAGCAAATCACTTGTTTAACGTATTTAAGCGAGTTGTTTATAATTAAAAAATGGATAAAATCCTGAAAATATCATTAGAACTGTCAATGTCTAGCGGGTGCAATGGAATAAGACAAAAACGTCTTTATCACGACAATTACTTGAATTAGGGGTTTACAATGATTTAGAACATTCCATGGTGTGAAATTTGCTTTAAAAAATTGCCAAGATAAACCATGAAACCATCGAAGTTGGTAATGCCAACTAAAAACAAAACATCCTAATAGAAAAATACACCCGTGGAATTTCTTTTCGCAAAAATTGAAGGCTCTTGAACATCAAAAAACAGCCATAAGAAAAATACCAGACTAAATAAGAAAGCGTTGCTCGCTAGTCATCAAGTAGCTTTTGTTGTGGCTAAAGCAGGAAAACCTCATTGCCGACTAATTTCACCAGCGACTTTAGATGCAGCAAAGGCTATGTTTGGCAAGCAAGAGGTCGAAAAGCTCAAAATTATACCTCTCTCTGACAACACAATACAACAAAGGATAAATAATTTGGCGACTGACGTTCGTGATGAAGTCAGACAAAATAACGAAAAGTTCTTTCGTGTCCTTGCAATTTGATGAAACAACTGATATTATGAGGAATGCGCAATTTGTAGCTTTTGTGCGTTAGAATCCAGTGAAATAGCTGGTGCGACTGGTGAAATAGCTGGTAGCTGGTACGACTGGTGAAATAGCCGGTAGCTGGTGCGACTGGTGGGACGTAAAAAGAGTGAATGTATTGCTAGACTGAAAGAACAGATGCCAAGCATTTGTTTGATACATTGCTTTCTCCATTAACAAACTCTTGCAGCCATAACCATGCCAAAAGAAGTTCTAAATATTACTATTAACATTATAAATTCTATTAAATGAAAAGTGCTGCAGAATTGATTGTTCTGAATCATTTATGATGATACGAGGGCGTTACACCGCATTTTGTTTTATCATGCAGAGATCAGGTGGTTATCCAAGGGCAAAGTCCTGAATAGAGTTATGGATTTTTGCGCTGAATTGTTAGTATATTTACAGTAAGCCAAGTCATTACTCCAAAATTCCTTCTGAAAGATTTTTTTATTCATTTTTATCGACTTGGATCTCCATTGAAGAAGTCGGATGCGAATTAGATTCATATACTTCTGACATAAAAGTGATGATAGACAAAATGAAGAAAGAATTGTGTAATTACTTCTCAGTGCGAGAGATATCGGATAACGCTGGCAAATGTGGATCTTACACCCGTTTTTATGGCACTTGATATTAACCAACTGACTTATAGCGATATAAGGTTTTTACCAAAGTCTGAGATTAAAATTGGATTCATTTTAGAGTTAGAGACATATGGAGTTGGAATTTATTAAGATTCAGTCAGACACAGACCTTACTACCATTTCACAAGTGGCATATTAGAGTCTGAAATAGATAAATTAGATTTTTGCTAAAGTCTCAGACCGATGAATCTGATGAGTTTTAGAGTTACATGTGGGAATTTATCAAGATTCAGTCAGACACAGACAGTACTACCAGCTCACCAATGGTATACTAGAGTTTTACATCAGAGATGAATTGAAATTTTCTAGACTTGGAGACATAGCAAGTGGGAATTTATCAAGATTCAATCAGACTAAGACACTACTACAAGCTTAAAACTGGTATACTAGAGTCTGAAACAGGGGAATTAGGTGCTTTATAAAGTCTGAGTGAGATGAATCGAATTCTTTTCAGAGTTAGAGATATACAAAGAGGGAATTTATCAAAATTCAGTCAGTCACAGATGCTGTTTCCATCTCATCCCTCTTAGACTTTGGTAAAAACCTATTTCACCGATTTATGACTCTATTATATCTCTTTTGATCTGGTAGTACTGTCTATGTACAAATAATCCGATTCATGTCTGTCAAACTTTCGTAAGAACTAAATTCATATATTTCAGACTCTAGGATACGACTTATGATCCAATAGTAGTGTCTGTGACTAACTGAATCTTGACAACTTTGCACTTCATATGTCTCTAACTCTAAAAAGGACTTTTTCAAACCCTAACTCTCAGACTTTGTTCAAAATCTAATTAATCTTTTTTCAGAATCTAGTATATTACTCGTCAGCTAGTAGTCTTGTCTGTGTCTGACTAAAACTTGATCAATTCCCACTTCGTATGTCTTTATCTCTAAAAAGTACCCGGTTCATCTCTCTTGGACTTTGGCAAAAACTTATTTCACCTATATAAGACTCACGTATACCACTTGTGAGCTGGTAGTAGTCTCTGTGTCTGACTGAATTTTGATGAATTCTTGCTTCATATATATATCTAATCTAAAAGCAATCCGATTCATTTCTCTCAGACTATAGTAAAATCTCCAGCTCATCTTTCTTAGACTTTGGTAAATCCCTAATTCACAGATTTCAGACTCTATTATACCACTTTTTAGCTGGTAGTATTATCTGTGTCTAAATAATACGATTCATCTCGAACAGATTTTGACAAAAACTTAATTATTCTGTTTAGACTCAAGTCTACAACCCGTGATTTAGTAGTAGTGTCCTTTTCTAACTGAATCTTGATCAATTTTCACTTCGTATGTCTCTAACTCTAAAAAGAATCCGATTCATCTCTCTCACACTTTGTTAAAAACATAATCCGTCTATTTAAAACTCTAGTATACCACTTGTGAGCCAGCAGAAATGTCTGTGTCTGACTGAATCATAATAACTTCCCACTTCACATGTCTTTAACTCTAAAATGTATCAAATTCTTCGCTCTCAGACTTTGGAAGAAGCCTAATTTGCGTGTTTCAGACTCTAGTATACTACTTGTGAGCTGATAGTAGTGTCTGTGTTTGACTGATTCTTGATAAATTCCCACTTCATATGTCTCTAACTCTAAAAATAATCCAATTCATTGCTCTCAGACTTTGTTAAAAATCCAATTCACCTATTTTACACTCTAGTATACGACTTTTAGGATTATAGCAGTGTCTGTGTCTGACTGAATCTAAATAAATTCACATTTCATGTATCTCAAAGCCTAACAATAATGTGATTCATATTTCTCAAACTTTGGTAAAAACCAAATTCACCTATTTCAGAATCTAGTATGTCACTTGTAAGCTAGTAGTAGTGTCTGTGTTTGACTGAGTCTTGATAAATTTCCATTTCATATGTCTCTAACTCTAAAAAGAATCCAATTCATCTCTCTCAAACTTGGTAGAGAACCTACTCCGTCTATTTCAAACTCTAGTATACCGCTCATGAGATTGTATTAGTTTCTTGTCTGCCGGAATCTTGATAGATTTCCATTTCATTGTCTCTAATTTAAAAAAAGATCCGATTTATCTCTCTCAGACTTTGGCAAACACCTAATTAGTGTATTTCAGACTCTAGTACACCATTTTTGAGCTGATAGTAGTGTTTGTGTCTGAGTGAATCTTGATAAATTTTTACTTCATATGTTGCTAAGTCTAAAAAGAATATGATTTGTCTCTCTCTTGGACTTTTGTAAAAAACCTAATTCACCTACTTCACACTCAAGTATACAATTTATGAGCTGGTGGTAGTGTCCGTGTCTGACTGAATCATGATAAATTTTCACTTGATATGTCTCAAACCCTAAACAGACTCTAGTACACCACTTGTGAGCTGATAGTAGTGTTTGTGTCTGACTGAATCTTGATAAA
Organism: Artemia franciscana; assembly: GCF_032884065.1. Taxonomy (NCBI): domain Eukaryota; kingdom Metazoa; phylum Arthropoda; class Branchiopoda; order Anostraca; family Artemiidae; genus Artemia; species Artemia franciscana. The sequence goes on from NC_088882.1 coordinate 12,342,092, forward strand.
TTCTCACTTCATACGTCTCCATGTTTAATAAGAATTAGATTCATCTCTCTCACACTTTGATAATAACCTACTTAACCTATTACAGACTCTAGTATACCACATTTGAGCTTTTAATAGTGTCTGTGTCTGACTGAATCTTGATAAATTCTAACTTGATATGCCTCAAAGCCTAACAATAATCTCATTCATGTCTGTCAAACTTTAGTAAAAACCTAATTCACCTATTTCAGACTGTAGTATATTACTTGCAAGCTGGTAGTAGTGCTTTTGTTTTACTAAATTTTGATAGATTCCCACTTGATCTGTCTAATTCTTAAAAGAAACCGATTCATCTTTCTCAGACTTTGGCAAAAACACACTGTTTCAGACTCTATCATACCACTTGTTTTCTAGTAGTAGTGTCTTAGTCTGACTGAATCCTTAATCTGGTGATCTGATATTATTCATCTCGTGAGCAGATAGTAGTAGCTGTGTCTGATTGAACAAAGATAAACTTCTCCTTTATTTCTCTAACACTAAAAGGAATCCAATTCACCTGTTAATTCTAATTAAAATCCAGTAGTTGTGGGCATGAACTCATGGCTAATTGTAGAAAAAGCTAAGTCACATAGTCCGACTGACTGAGAGACAAATCTGGCATCGATCCCCTTATTAGGATTGCTTAAAAATCATATTAGTTAATTTTTTATAGATATGTCTATCAATTATCCGTCCATGGGTCATACCTAGATCAGAAGAACTAAGGTAGATAGTCATATAAACAAGATAATCATAGAACCCATGACTAGTCATAGTAAACGGCGGGAGTAAGTTTGACTCTCTTATTGGACTACTTGTTTGTTAGTTTTTAGAAGGGTACGCCAGCCTAGAATCTTAGGACCTTAGGCAGGGTGAACCAAGAATTTAGAATTAACAAAGGACCGTTAATTAGCGTAGAACGACAGACAAACAAGAATCTAAAGCCAAATTTGTCCTATCTGCAATGAGTGTTAGGAGAGGCGATTTATTCAATTCATAAACTTAGACATTTGCACTAATAAAAACTTAATTCAATGTTAATTCTCCAACAAGTTGACTGGAATTGCAAGAGGAATAAGTGTCCAAAGACTAAAAGAGCCTGTCTGTCTGGAGTGTTGACGAGTGAACCCATTTATAAGCTACTAACCTGTTAGCTGGTAGTAATGTCGGTGTCTGACTGAATCTTGATAAGTTCTAATTTCATATACCTCTAACTCTAAAAAGAATTCGATTCGTCTCACCCAGACTTTGGTGACAACCAAATTCACCTATTCCAGGGTATAGTATACCACCTGTTAGCTTGTATTAGTGTATGTGTCTTACTGAATCATGAGAAATACCCACTTCATATTTCTCTAATTCTAAAAAGAATTCAATTCTTCTCCCTCAGACTTTGGCAAAAACCAGGTTCGCCTATTCAAGACTGTTGTATACCACCTGTGAGCTCGTAGTAGGGTCTGTGTCTGACTGAATGTTGATAAATTTCCACTTCATATGTCTTTAAACAGAATCCGATTCATCTCCCTTAGACTTTGGTAAAAACCCAGTTCACCTATTTAAGACCCTAGTATATCCCTTGTGAGCTTGTAGCAGTGTCTGTGTCTGTCTGAATCTCGATAACTTCCCACTTCATACGTTTCTAACTTTAAAAAGAATGCGATTCCTCTCTCTCAGAACTTGGTAAAAACCTAACTCACCTATTCCACTCTAGTATACCATATCTAGTATATCATGTCATTAAACAGAGTACGTAACATTTTGAACAATACATTTGATTCAAAGAAAGTTAGGTTCATCGAGTTTTGTGTAAAACAGAGTAGAAAACGTTTTAAACCACACTTCGTCGAGCATTGTGTACAACGGAGTCCAAAACACTTTTAATCACACATTTGATTCAAAGAAACGTATCTTCATTGAGCTTCGAAATCCAAAATAATTTTAAGTCCAAGCATTCTAAGTGCAATTACTTTCATAAGGTATTCCTCCTCCCCTTTTTCAAAAATAATACAAATTTTCTTAGGCTTGTAGCCTTATATGGGTAATACAGAACTTAATTAAAATTATATATTTGGAATCAGAATAATAAACCAATTCTTTTATTATATTCATGTTGATATCAAAATTCAATTTTTTTGAGTTTATGTTACTATTGAGCCATGTCGCTCCTTACTTACAATTCGTTACCACCAACTTCATTGCACTTCGTTACCAGCTGGTTGATATGTTCAAAGACAGATGTAGTCGCAACATGCCGCTCTGAAACTTTAAAACCTTTTTTATAGCTGTATGTAGCTTGGGCTGTAGTTTTCCAATTTTCGTAGTTTTTCAATTCGCAAGAAGCTCTATTAAACCAAACGTTTGATTCTTGATTCAAATTAAATAAAAAAAAACAAGTTTTTTTAAATGAAAGTAAGGAGCGACATTAAAACTTAAAACGAACAGAAATTACTCCGTATATGAAAGGGGCTTTTCCTCCTCGACACCCCGCTCTTTACGCTAAAGTTTTTTATTGTTTTAAAGAGTAGAGTTGCGAGAAAGAATCAAACTTTAGCGCAAGGAGCGGGGTGTCGAGGAGGAAAAGCCCCTTTCATATACGGAGTAATTTCTGTTCGTTTTAAGTTTTAATGTCGCTCCTTACTTTCATTTAAAAAAACTTGTTTTTTTTATTTAATTTCTGAAAGTTTTTGAATTAATGCATGTCTGATTTTGGCTCTCCGTACATAAATTACTAAAATGAAATTTGCATATTAATTCTTTTTTTGGCTAAATGGCTTTCTGTTAGTTTTGATCAGATGATTTTGAGAAATAAGGGGTGGGGAAGGAGGTCTAGTTGCCTTCCAATTTTTCGGTTACTCAAAAAGGCAACTAGATCTTTTAATTTTTAACGAACGTTTTTATTAGTAAAAAAAAACGTAACTTAAGAATTAACTTACGTAACAAACGTACATAACTTACGTAACTTACGTTACGTTTTATCCCAATTCTTTAAGAATGACCCCTGAATCAGAAAGGCCGTAGAATAAATAGTTGAAATTATTTAAAAAATTTTTAGCATAAAGAGTGAAGTATTTATCTCCTCCTAAATACCTCGCTCTTTATGCTAAAGCATTTTTAGAACCCTTCATATGCGTAATAATCTCTGTTCGTTTTAAGTTTTAATGCTTCTTCTTACTTTCAATTGAAAAAACTTTTTCATGTTTATATTTTCATTGTTTTTTTTTATAGTAATGCTAGAAAGTCCTGCGCCCTTTTCATTGAATTTCTCTTCCCCCATGAAATACTCCTCCAAGGAAAGATCCTCCCATATAGCCCCCTCCCATGAACCCCACACCCAAACCAAAAAAATCCCCCTGATAACATCAGTACACTTCCCAGTAACCATTACTGTATATAAACATTGGTCAAAGTTTGTAACTTGCAGCCCCTCCCCCAGGGACTGTGGGGGGTAAGTCATCCCCAAAGACATAGTTATTATGGTTTTCGAAATTTTGATCCGTTGACTTTGGGAAAAAAATGAGCGTGGGAGGGGGCCTAGGTGCCCTCCAATTTTTTTGGTCACTTAAAAAGGGCACTAGAACTTTTCACTTCCGTTAGAATGAGCCCTCTTGCAACACTCTAGGACCACTTGGTCGATACGATGACCCCTGGAAAAAAAAAAAAAACAAAAAACAAATAAACACGCACCCGTGATTTGTCTTCTGGCAAAAAATACGAAATTCCACATTTTTGTAGATTGGACCTTGGAATTTTTTCTATAGGGTTCTCTGATGCGCTGAATGCGATGGTGTAATTTTCGTTAAGATCCTATGACTTTTAGGGGGTGTTACCCCCTATTTTCCAAAATAAGGCAAATTTTCTCAGGCTCGTAACTTTTGATGACAAAAACTAAATTTGATGAAACTTATATATTTAAAATCAGTATAAAAATCTGATTCTTTTGATATATCTTTTAGTATCAAAATTCCGTTTTTTAGAGTTTCGTTTACTATTGAGCCGGGTCGCTCCTTACTACAGTTCGTTACCACGAACTGTTTGATTGTTGTTTATCAGGTTAATAAGCTAAGTTATATAAATAACTTAAATAGAATTATTGTTTTCTTAATATTGCTTACGAATGTTTAAATTTAATTTAGTAATGACATTTGACAATCAAATTCTTTAACTGACTTTTAACTTTAGTCGTCACGTTGTTGAAATTGAAACTGATATGTGAACATAAATATAAAAAAGGTATGTTTGGTAAATTATACAATTAATGTAAACAGAAATCAATCATAGCAATTTATATTCTGTGCCACTTTTCTTTTTTTATTTACGAGTCGACTTAATTAATTTGCAAACGGATTAAACGTAAATAAATATTAATAAGCAAAATTGGTTTCGAAAAATAAATATGTGATCAATTCATTCCAGATAATGAATTTTGAAAATTAGTTACAGCAAAAAAAAAAAAAAATCAAATTATATCTATGTAAGTGAAAAAAACCTGATAATAGACCCTATATTTTCATTCTGTCCATGTACTAATAGTACTTTTTTACTCATGGGACTAGAAGGTTGATGAAAAGACAATCATTAGGGAACAATAGGAAAATAATCCTGATTAAGGATTTTTTTTATATATATATCAATCTAGATGAAGGAGAGAAAGGCTACATTTTTTTCTTTTCATTCTTGGATTGCCTCTTTTCCCTATAGGTTTTTACTAACTATGTTCCAATGAATAACTACGGAGAGAAAAAAAACAGCCTGTTTAGGATGGACTTTCCACATTTATGAGAATTGTCGTTTCCTTCAAATGCTGGATTCAGAATCGTATTTAAAATTATCAGTGAGAGTTGTGTGTACGGTGGGAGATGTGTGTGAAGTTGAAATCAAAATGAACTATTTTATTTGATTATTTGAATAAAGTGCGCAGATATTTGGTAAAATTTTGGATTTCGTTAGGAGCTGGGTGCTGAGCCCCCTCCCCTCACCACCAATGTCATTGTTTGGAACAGTTTGAAACCACTGTTGAACTAAAGTCCAAACAACCACTGAAATAACGCTGCTAGGCGTAGGTGTTTGCTCAAGAACTAAATATTGGCTTGAGATACAAAAAAGGTACTTATTAATTAAACGAAACACGTCCAAGAAGTGAAGTTAGGTTAATGAAATGTAATGATATGAAATGTGTGGTATGAAATGTAATGAAATGAAATGAAATGTAGCCGTCGTATAACAATTAGTGTATAAAATAATATAATTTGGGCTACATACTTGCATATTAGGGGGGCAGGGTGGGGATGTTGGGGGCAGGGGTTAGGTTTGGGTACTAGTTAATTAAACGAAACACACCCAACAAGTGAAGTTAGGTTAATCCTAATGAAATGTAACCTTCATATAACAACTATATAACAATTCTGTCACCCATCATTTTTCTTTGGGGCTATGAAGCTGTTTTTCTCAAATGTTACATTCAGCAAACTTCTTGACTGTGTTCCATTTAATTGACAAATACAAAAGAAACATAATTGGTTGTATCTAATTGGAAAATGGAGTTTACCCGTCAACCAATGTCTGGGTATGAAGACTCCTATCAAATTTTCCGAAAATTTGTAAAATTCAAACTACTTAGGATTTTGCCTATTATTTACAATTTCCCTTATATGATAGTATAAAGCTGTTTCTCTGGTTTGCCAAAAATCTGCTGGATAAACTTTAAAAATTAGAACACAAAAAACTACAGACGCTATGACAAATTTGGATTACCATATAACGCTGCATTAGTGTTACTAATGTTACTATTAAGCTGTTTAAAATCCCAAAATGTCCTAAACAGAAAATAAACTTTATAAATATCATTTAAAAAACGTGAGTGATAAAAAATATCTGGTAACATTCAATATTCGGTTTTGAAAAGTTGTCTAATCATCACATACGATTCCTGGTTTCATTTAATTTTTAGTTACACAACTACCCACCTTGACGTTTCCCCACAATACAAATCTCCGTAATCCAATTTCCATTGCGTCATCCCCACCACAAAAAATCGTTATAATTAATTGTGCAATGGCTATAAATTAATTAGGTTTAGGTGGTTGCTGACTATTCTGAGGTAAACACTGCGATATGAATTTCCCAAAGCCAGAAAGAAAAAAAAATGAGTACGTATATTACAAGAAGAAGAAGAAGAAGAAGAAGTTTATTATTATTCAATACAATACAATATAAAATGCAATTCAAAATGGAATTACAATACACTCATTCCCCCTCGAAAGGCTCCATGGCCAGGGATTTTAATTTTAAACCGCCACAAGCAGTTTTAATTCCTATATAGCGTTTAATGGTTTTAATGTCACTAATTACAAATACAAAACTAAATTTTAATGTGAATGACTTACCTTGAGTTCATACAGTTATGGCCTCTTTCTAACTCCCGAGCTCCCCCTCCCTCTGAACGACACGGATGTCTGATAATTATGATAATAGTGAAGAATCAGTTTTTAACTTTAAGTTCGAGTTGCCTATAATGTTTCTATTTCATTTTTGTCAACAAGTAGGTCCGCAAAAATACATATGCTGCATTTTTTTTCCGAATCGTCTAAAACTAAATAGGGAGAACCTTATTGTAGAAGTTTCAAGCTCTTATCTATAAAAATGTGGAATTTCGCATTTTGTTTTGCCAGAATACAGATCGCGGATGCGTGTTCGTTCGGTTTTTCCCAGAGGTGATCGTATCGACCCAGTGGTCCTAGAATCTTGCGAGAGGGCTCATTCTAACGGAAATGAAAAGTTCTAGTGCAATTTTTAAGTGACCAAAAAAATTGGGGGGAGGGCACCTAGGCCCCCTCCCACGCCAATTATTTTCCCAAAGTCACCCGATCAAAATTCTGAGATAGCCATTTTATTCACTGTACTCGAAAAACCTTATAATTATGTCTTTGGGTGCGACTTACTCCCCCACAGTCCCCGCGGGGGACGTTTGACCAGTGCTTACATATAGTAATGGTTATTTGGAAGTGTACAGACGTTTTCAGGGGGATTTTTAGGTTGGGGGGGGGGGGTTGAGAAGAGGGAGATATGTTGGGTGAGCTTTCTTTGGAGGAATTTGTCGTGGGGGAAGAACATTTTCATGAAGAAAGCGCAGGATTTTCTGGTATTATTAAAAAAACCAATGAAAAAATAAATATGAAAAAGTTTTTTCAACTGAAAGTAAGGAGAAACATTAAAAATTAAAACGAACAGAAATTATTACGCATATGATGGGCTCACCTCCTCCTAATACCCCGCTCTTTACGCTAAAGTATTTTAGTAAGTTTAAACTATTTATTCTACGGCTTTTGTGATTCAGGGGTCATTCTTAAGGAATTGGGATTATATTTAAGCTTTAGTGTAAAGAGCGAGGTACTGACGAGGAGATGATCCCCCTCATATACGTAATAAAAACATGAGGATGCAAAAGTTCGTTACGTAAGCTAATTTGTAAGTTACGTATGTCTTTTACTAATAAAAATATTCGAAAAAAAAACTTAAAAAAAATTAGAAGTTCTAGTTCCCTTTTCAAGTAACCAAGAAATCGGAGGGCAACTAGGCCTCCTCCCCCGCTCTTTTTTCTCAAAATCATTCGATCAAAACTCTAAGAAAGCCATTTAGCCAAAAAATAAATATGCAAATTTCGTTTTAATTATTCATCTGCGGAGACCCAAAATCAAAACATGCATTGATTCAAAAACGTTCAGAACTTAAATATAAAAAAAACAAGTTTTTTTAACTGAAAGTAATGACGAGATTAAAACTTAAAACGAACAGAAATTACTTCGTATATGAAAGGGGCTGCTTCCTCATCAACGCCCCGCTCTTTACGCTAAAGTTTTTGACTGTTTTAAAAAGTAGAGTTGAAAGAGTCAAACTTTAGCGAAATGAAATAACACTAAATGACACAAAAACAGTCAAGCAACATATATATATTTATACCACACAATCAGCTTTGGTTTTGTAGCGAAATAAATTGTAGCTATATCTTATTGAAGTATTTAGTTTGTATTTTGGCTTGGTTTGGTTTATGCAAACAAGTTTAGGCTATATATTTGCACATTAGGGGGGGGGGGACATAGTGTATATTAAATACAACAATTGTTAGTTTACGTATGTAATATATGCTATGCTTTACCCCCCTTCCCCCTAATGTGGAAATATATAGCCCAAATTTGTTTCTAAACTATTATAGATTCATCATATTTTGTTTCATTTCATTAGCATTAATCGAACTTCACTTCCCGAGTGTTTATTATCTAACCAATAAGTACCAAAAACTTTAGCGTGAAGAGAGGGGTATTTAGGAGAGGGCAGCACCCCTCATTATCTGTTCGTTTTATATTTTAATATTGCTCCCTAATTAAGAAGAAAGAAATATGTATTTTATTTAATCATTAAAAAGATTCCAAGTGATAACCGTTTCACATTGTCTAGGAAATATTATTTATTAGCCTGAGAAAGATAAATTATTAAAGCTGTCAAGGATACGAAATTAAGTTTATTTTTGGGAAACATGCTAAAGGAAAAGATATCGTTCGACCATTTTTTCCTAAAATGAGGTTTCTCACACCCTGTCCAAATGAATTTAGATAAATAGCCCCACAATTTTTCACCCAATGTTACTGTTGGGTAGCTGGTGCAATTTTAGTAATTTATGATTGTCTTAATTTTGAATCACAATAGATCTTCATTGCTGCTCCTTTTAGAACTCATTACGGCTCTTTGCTTTTTTTACTTTTTTTCCCAAGGTATTTTTTTTTACATTAAACGTGTCACGAATTTTATCTGAAATTGAACACTCAAACAGTTCGTCGTAACGAACTGTAGTAAGGAGCGACCCGGCTCAATAGTAAACGAAATTCTAAAAAACGGAATTTTGATGCTAAAAGATGCATCAAAAGAATTGGATTTTCAGGCTAAAGCTTGACTATTTCTCTCAACTCTACTTTTTAAAACAGTAAAAAACTTTAGCGTAAAGAGCGGGGCGTTGAGGAGGGAACAGCCCTTTTTATATACGGAGCAATTTCTGTTCATTTTAAGTTTTACTATCGCTCCTTACTTTCAGTTAAAAAACTTTTTTTTATTTAATTTCTGAACGTTTTTAAATTAAGGCATGTTTTGATTTTGGCTCTCCGCACATGAATATTTAAAACAAAATTTGTATATTAATTTATTTTTATGGCTAAATGGCTTTCTCATAGTTTTGATCGGACGATTTTGAGAAAAAGAACGGGGGAGTAGACATAGTTACCCTCCAATTATTTGGTTATTTAAAAAAGCAACTAGAACTTTAATTTTTTTACGAACGTTTTTATTAGTAAAAATATACGTAACTTACGAATTAGCTTACGTAACGAACTTCTATATTTCTATGTTTTTATTACGTATATGAGGGGGTTCACCACCTCGTCAATACCTCGCTCTTTACATTAAAGCTTAAATTTGTCCCAATTCCTTAAGAATGACCCCTGAATCACAAAGGCCGTAGAATAAAGTTGAAATTAATAAAGTTACTTTAGCGTAAAGAGCGAGGTATTAGGAGGAGGTGAACCCTTCATATTCGTAATAATTTCTGTTCGATTTAAGTTTTAATGCTGCTCCTTGCTTTCAGTTGAAAAAACTTTTTCATATTTTTTTTTCATTGTTCTTTAAAAAAAATGCTTAAAAATCCTGCGCCCCTTCATGGAAATTTTCTTCCCCCCATGAAAAATTCCTCCATGGAAAGATCCCCCGCATAACCTCCTCCCCTCAACCGCTCTCCTCAACCAAAAAATCCCCCTGAAAGCGTCTGTACACTTCCCATTAACCATTACTATGTGTAAATACTGGTCAAAGTTTGTAACTTGCAGCCCCTCCCACGGGGACTATGGAGGAGTAAGTCGTCCCAAAGACATAGTTATTAGGTTTTTTGACTATGTTAAATAAAATGGCTATCTCAGAATTTTGATCCGGTGACTTTGGGAAAAATTTGAGCGTGGGTGGGGTCCTAGGTGCCCTCCAATTTTTTTGGTTACTTAAAAAGGGTACTAGAACTTTTCATTTCCGTCAGAATCAGCCCTCACACGACATTCTAGGACCAATGGGTCGATAAGATCACCCCTGGGGAAAAAACAAACAAACAAACAAATAAACACGTATACATGATCTGTCTTGTGGCAAAAAAAAAAAATAAAAAATTCCATATTTGGAATAGTGCAAATTTTCACAGGCTCGGTACTTTTGATGGGTAAGTCTAAACTTAACGGAACTTCTGTATTTAAAATCAGCATCAAAATGCGATTCTTTTGATGTAACTATTGTTATAAAATTCCGTTTTTTAGAGTTTCGGTTACTATTGAGCCGGGTCGCTCCTTACTACAGTTCGTTACCACGAACTGTTTGATATGTATATGTTGTTAAATACTATCTATATTTTTTTAATTTTTGACAAAACTGTTTGCAACTTTTTGAAAAGTGAAATAGGTGAAGATACTAAATTTTGCCAATAGGTTTTTTGATTCCAAATTCCTCCTGTCTATACCTTTCCCAATTTTGATTGACGTATATACCAGGTTTCGTAATCCGAATATTTTCCTACCCGGTTTTGGCTCTCGAAAATCGACGTAATATGTTTATCCCAGTAAATACCACAGCAGAAATATATTATAGCAAACAGTGGTGAAAACTCCTATGTTGTGCACTTAAGATTTTTGAACCACATTAGCCTAAGCCACTCTTCACGACTCCACTCTCGTGCACGCACAATGGCAAATGTTCAGTACATGCTATGATGTGATCCAATGGAAAGTCAAGTAGGATATGAACCCATTTGCAACCAGTGATTTTCTGGTTGATATAGTGATTTTCTTCAATAACTCAGTATATATATATATATATATATATATATATATATATATATATATATATATATATATATATATATATATATATATATATATATATATATATATATAATATATATATATATATACTAGCTGTTGGGGTGGCGCTTCGCGCCATCCCAACACCTAGTTGGTGGGGGCGCTTCGTGCCCCCCCAAGCTCCCTGTGCGCGTAAGTCGTTACGCGCCATTGTAGTTGTGTCCCTGTGTCCCACCTGTGATTATAGATGTATAAATAAATATATATATATATATATATATATATATATATATATATATATATATATATATATATATATATATATATATATATATATATATATATATATATATATATATATATATATATATATATATATATATATATATATATATATATATATATATATATATATATATATATATATATATATATATGTGTGTGTGTGTGTGTTTTTAACTACGTAAAACTTGCGAATATACAACAATCTTCGCTGTCCCATTGTCTGTGCATATAAATAGATTGTCAGGTTTACCGACTCTTGAACATGCAACATATAATTGTCCATGGGAAAAACAATCCGTATTCAGATCTATACCTCACGATTCTCATGATTGCCCTTGAGCTTTGTTTATGGTGATTGCTAATCGAATATTCTCTGTGTCCCTGTCGTCATTTATGTATCCCCCTGTGCCCCGCGCCGTCCCCGTTGTAGTTGTGTCCCTGTGTCCCGGTCATTTATATTCCCTGTGTCCCGGTCGTCATTTGTGTCCCGGTCGTTATTTGCGTCCCGGTATCCCAGTCTGTAATTTCTCTTTGAGTGTCCCGGTCGTCATTTATATTCCCTGTGTCCCGGTCGTCATTTGTGTCCCGGTGTCCCAGTCTGTAATTTCGTCAGTCGACAAACATGACGTCAGTCGACAAACAACTTCATGACGGAATAATGCTCAATCCTTATAATGACGTCAGTCGACAAAAATGACGTAAGTCGACACACAAACATGAAGTCCGTCAACAAACAAACAAACAACTTATATATATATATATATATATATATATATATATATATATATATATATATATATATATATATATATATATATATATATATATATATATATATATATATATAATAAGTTGTTTGTTTGTATATATATATATATATATATATATATATATATATATATATATAAATAAGTTGTCTGTGTGTGTGTGTGTCTGTCGAGTGACGTCATGTTTGTGTGTTGACTGACGTCATGTTTGTTGATTGACGAAATTACACACCGGGACATCAGGAAACAAATGACGACTGGGACACCAGGACATAGGGAATATAAATGACGACCGGGACACTCAAAGAGAAAGCGACCGGGACACAAGGAATGTTAGATTAGCAATCACCATCAACAAAGCACCGGGACACAAATGACGACCGGGACACAGGGAATATAAATGACGACCAGGACACTCAAAGAGAAATTACAGACCGGGACACCGGAACATAAATGACGACTGGGGCAAAAATGACGACCGGGAGACAGGGAATATAAATGACGACCGCGACACTCAAAGAGAAATTACAGACTGGGACACCGGGACACAAATGACGACCGGGACACAGGGAAACAACAACAACGGGGACGCCGGGGGCACAGGGGAATATATAAATGACGACAGGGACACAGGGAATGTTCGATTAGCAACCACCATCAACAAAGCTCAAGGGCAATCATTAGAATGATGAGGTATAGATCTGAATACAGATTGTTTTTCCCATGGACAATTATATGTTGCATGTTCAAGAGTCGGTAACCTGACAATCTATTTATATGCACAGACAATGGGACAGCCAAGAATGTTGTACATTCGCAAGTTTTACGTAGTTAAAAGTATATATATATATATCTATATTCATAGGTGGGACACAGGGACACAACTACAATGGCGCGTAACTAATATGGCGCGTAACTACTTGCGCTTGCGGGGGGGGCTTGGGGGGGGGCGCGAAGTGCCCCCACCAACTAGGTGTTGGGGTGGCGCGAAGCGCCACCCCAACAGCTAGTATATATATATATATATATATATATATATATATATATATATATATATATATATATATATATATAAAGACTCGGAGATTTGGGAAGCGTTTTATCCAAAAATGGAAATATCCAACCCATATAGAAAAAACGTTTGTGGAAAACTGAAAACGGGTTACTCAATCACAAAATAAAGTTTATATTTTCCTTATTGAGAGTCAAAATCTATTGGCAGGCATAAATTGATATTGTTATTATTACGTAAATATTGGAGCGACCATTTGGGTGTTCGACATAAATTTGAAGTTTATTGAAAAATGGAGTGATTTAAAAGAAAATTGTCATTAAAAAAACATAATATTAAGTAATATTTTAATGAAAAGTATAAAAAGCTACTATGTACAGACAATTTTTAGCATGAACTTATTAACATTCGCCATCTCTGAAAAAAGGAAGAGCGGTTGAAAAAGTATGGAAGATTAGTGTTTCTTTAGTTTTCATAAATAGTGAGTTACCATAGTCTTTTAAATCAAAACTGCAGCCCCTTGAGAATTCAAATTGAGAATAGTGTAGCTTCGTTCTCGCAAGCATATAGGATCAAAAAATTGATGGGAAAAGGGAAATTTTGCAATTGAAACCATTTTAATAAACTACCACAGTACCTGTGTCTAATAAGACCAGATGTGAGGGCTGTCACAGGTTTGTAATGTATTTTTTTACTGACAACATGAATAATTACACAATTACAGATAACGCATCATTCTTGAAATTCTCGGAAACATACAAAGAAATTTTCAGAAACCATAGCAAACGTGAGGGCTGTCACAGGATGTATTGTATTGTTTCACTGACAACATGGATAATTATGCAGTACCAGAAAACGCATCATCATTAAAATTATCGGAAACATACCAAGAAGTTCTCGCCTCCCAAAATAATTCTCCCCCAAAAAATCCAAAAAATTTCAGGTGCAAAATTCCACTACCTCCCCTCCCAAAAAAGGTCCAAAAAATTTTGTCCGAAAATAAAAACACTAAGACAAAAAACTTTACTACAAACATCGTTTTTCTGATGGAAAAATCGTGACTAACATATTTATATTATCCTTATTTTGTACTTTTTAATTTTTTTCAATTTTTTTTTGTTATAGAGATATTTAATGTGATTTTGAGGCATGGAAAAAAAGTTAAAAAAATTTCAGTTTAAACAATATTAATAAGAAAACTGGGGGATGGGGGAGGCAAAACTGGGGTATTGAGACCCTTTAGGGGGACTCAGGGCCCTGGTGGTGAACACTAGGCCCTTTAGAGGGACTGGGAGCCCCGGTTGGGGCATTGGGCCTTGGATAGAAATGTGGGTCCCAAACCCATGCGCAAGCCCCGGTAATGGAAAACAGATGTGCTCGGGATGACTACAACTGGCCAGTTGTAGTCATCAATTATTAATAATCAATAATTGGCTCGATACCATTAGAGTAGAAAAAGATCTTTTCCAATTGTATTTTATAATCCATAGCATAACTTCGTTTATTAGGCACCATGTCACTTCGAACTCACTTCGATTATTAAACAACATACTTGGCAAACACAGCTCAGATAATAATGCTTCCAGAAATTTCCTTATCAACTGGAAATGATCACATTGGAACAAGGCTGTGTTGGGACCCATTGAAGGGATACTAATTCTAATACCTAATACCTTTTTAAAGTGACCAAAAAGATTGGAAGGTAGTTATCCCCCCTTTCATACCCCCTTTTCCTCAAATAGATTCAATTAAAATATTGATATGGCTATTTGATTTTTGCAGAGTTAAAAAGTCCAATAACTATGCCTCTTGGGATGATATGACCCCGCCCCCATAGTCTCTGGTGAAATGGTTGTAAGCTACGCAATTTGCTCATTGTTCACAAATTGTATTTTTTTATTGGAAAATTGCGGAAATTCTTCTGGGAGGGGATTTTTCAAGCAAATAATTTTTTGTGCTTAGGAGTTTCCAGGGAAAATTTTTATTCGAGGGGAAGGGAGCAGATTTCCTGGCATTATTTGGAAAAAGGTCGAAAACTAAAGAAACAAAGTTATTAGCTGAAAGAAAGGAACATCATTAAAACTTAAGACGAAAAAATATTATTCCGTATATGAGGGGATTTTGCTTCTATCTCAACTCTCGCTCTTTACGATACACTTTGACTTTTTGACACATTTCTTTGGCCCAAGGTTTAGTGCTGCTCCAAGCTTTCAATTGAATTTTTTTTTTACTTAACCTCATCAGAATAGAATTAACATCATAGCACCGTTCCATTACTAGTTGAATCAATTTCATAAACGCAGTCATGTTTGCCAAGACCGTCATGATCGATTAGCTTACTCACAAAGAATTAATAGCCTTTCTGAATGAATGACCTTTGTTCCATCGTGGCGTTCTTTTTTTTTTTTTTTTTTTTTTTTTTTTTTTTTTTTACAATATGTTCTTTGAAAACAAGGCCCATTTATTTTAAGTTTCCAGGAAGGAAATTGGCTTGCTTCATTATAGGCTATTACAAGACAATCAGATTGTCAAGTTGCCTGAAGATTGTTAAACTTGGAACTCGTTTGACAAGAATCCGATTTTTGAAAATTTAGGAATCGGTCATAGTTCAATTCTCATTTGGACTAAGATTCTCACAACATAGTCATATCCCACTTGAACTGGAGTAGGCATATTGGTTGTGTGTTAAAATTGCTGACCGTTTTTAACAACACTAAGTAAAAGTAGACATGCAGTAATTCTATAAAAAGGGAAGAGTTAACGAACTGCAGTAAATATTGTAGCCAAATCGCTAAATTTAAAGTGCTTATTAGCTTTTCTTAGAAATTAGTAGATCTGTTATGCTAGGTTTATAGAAATACTAAAATGTCAAGATACTTTTTTTTTTTTTTACTATTTACAAGGGATTATATTGTATATTTAACAGTAATTCCTAATTTAGTTAAATGGAAAAGATAATTTCATGGTAGATTTGTAATAGGTAAATTTGTTTGCGCTTGAAATTTCTTCTAAATTGAAAAAAAAAATACTTTTATTAACCCTATTTTGCCAAATTTTATCGAATTTATTGAATAACTTGCAGTAAGTGCAGAAAGACTAAATTGTAGAAGAACGTTAAATATACCAAATTTGATTTGGTTTTACCTATTTCATTTTGAATATTAAAAATTAAACCCCATAACTTTACAAATTCTGTATTGTATATTTTCTAAATTTGTAGTAAATACATTATTCATAATAAGGTTTAAATAATATTAGTCGCTGTTGCTGAATTTTAAAAGAAAATATGGTTCATAGTGAAACTACCAGTTTCCCTTTTTTAGCATTAGCCATTTTTCTTTTCAGCTTTTGTCCATCTTGGATATCCCAGAGAAATATTGGCTGGAAAAAATTAGAAAATACACTTTCATTACTGTAGAAAAGACATTTATCCTTTCATGCCTGGTTAATAGAATTCATACAATACTCCAGAGCGTATTTCTACACCAATAGTAAGATAAAACCACGAAAAAAGATAAATTATTTTACTTAAGCAGCGAAATAGTGGTGTGGTTGCGTGTGGAACCATTTTGGTAGTTACACTCCATTCTCTACTATGTCACTTTATGAAAATATTTTTTTTGAAAAATAAAAAAGAATACTAATGCCAGTTTTTTTTAACATTTTACTAAGGTGTGGGTATATACAATTTGCAGGGAATCTTTACTTGCCGAGCAGGGTGGTATCTCTTGTCAACATGTCTAACACAAATAGCAGGTGAAAAATCTAATCTCTGATTTTCAGAGGCTGGAGGAAAGGCCGTTTGTTTACAGGTGTGCCCACGATATTTAATATTTATGGCATTAACAGTTAGTTTACTGGACAAGATAAGCTTAAACTTGAGCTATCAAGCATCTGCAGTCTCTTGGGGTGCTTAAACACTCGCTGGTATAGTGTGATTTCCAGTGTTAGTAATCACAATGCGGAAGAAGTTCCACATATACCATTTCTTTATCTTCAAGTCATTCCTTTGTGGTTTCAGGAGAATACTGAGCGAGTGTACACCATCATAAACCCGTTGCAATCTTTTAATGGAAAGAGCTTTGAAGTATCAGTTTGGATCTCTGAAGATTTTTTTTGCCACCGGTTATAAGTGTCAATTGCGTGAAACCTAGTTTACGATGAACATGGGCTCACTTGCTGTCAAACCTTTTTATTTCTTAGTAGTTGAACTGTCACCAGACGCCACACACGTATCCCCTGACCATATTGTTTTGCGGCCTTGTTGTCTATTGGGATACATATTTTCAGTTCGATAGTGTGGTCAGTGGGTAGTTTATGAATACCCTCAACATTCATTGGCAGACCGACGGCATAGCGAGTAAACAATTTGATTTAATACAGCTCGCGCCTCTTAAATTCTGGAATATGCTCGGAAGGACTTGCTAAAAACTCAGGAGACATTCAGACGCTATAGTTTTCATTAGTGATTTTGACCTTGATTTGACCTTTGTAAACCTTGAAGCTGCAAATGAAAATTCTTTCAATTCGTTGGGTTACCTCTTAACCCCGCTTATCTGGCTTGTTCGGTTTGTATTGTTTTAATGGAACAGTAGCCAAATCTCGTCTATATATTGGCTCGCCTGAAGCCCTTCTATACATTGGCCATATTCCTGAGAAATAATTTTCAAAAATTCTTCTGACGGCCTCAGATTTCAGAACATTGATCTCCGTACAGGTAGTTTGTTCGAGGATGCTTGGAATCGTTGTTTAGCTGTAGGAACCTCTTGATTTAGTCAAATCGGCTAAAATAAATTTGAACGGTTTTAAGAATAAAAGATAGCTAATATGTTAGCTTCTATAAGAAGCTTCTTGGCATCCCTTGGGTGTCATGGATAATCCCCTAACGTGATCGGAAGATGAAAAAATATCACAACTGTGCATGATCCTGGATGGAACTAATCATCAAGAAAGAACTAAAGTGTTCTCTTTCCTAAATTAAATAAAAAAAAACAAGTTTTTTTTAACTGAAAGTAAGGAGCGACATTAAAACTGAAAACGAACAGAAATTACTCCGTGTATGAAAGGGGTTGTTCCTTCCTCAACGCCCCGCTCTTTACGCCAAAGTTTGACTCTTTCTCTCAATTCTACTTTATAAAACAGTAAATAACTTTAGCGTAAAGAGGGGGACGTTGAGAAAGGAACAGCCCCTTTCATACACAGAGTAATTTCTGTTCGTTTTAAGTTTTAATGTCGCTCCTTACTTTCAGTGGAAAAAACTTTTTTTTTTATTTAATTTCTGAACATTTTTGAATTAATGCATGTCTGATTTTGGCTCTCCACAAATGAATAATTAAAACAAAATTTGCGTATTATTTTATCTTTGCTAAATGGTTTTCTCTTAGTTTTGATCAGACGATTTTGAGAAAAAGGGTGGAGAAGAGGCCTAGTTGCCCTCCAATGTTTCGGTTACTTAAAAAGGCAACTAGAATTTTAATTTTTAACGAACATTTTTATTAGTAAAAAATATATATAACTTACAAATAAACTTACGTAACGAACTTCTATATTCGCGTATTTTTATTACGTATATAGGGGGAGGGGGGGTTGCACCCTCGTTAATACATCGCTCTTTACACTAAAGTGTTATTTTCGTCCCAATTCTTTAAGATTAAACCACGAATCACAAAGGCTGTAGAATAAATAGTTGAAATTACTAAAAATACTTTAGCGTAAAGAGCGAGGTATTTAGGAAGAGATAAACCCCCATTTGAGTAATAATCTCTGTTCGTTTTAAGTTTTAATGCTGGTCATTACTTTCAGTGAAAAAAACTTTTTCATATTTATTTTTTCATTGTTTTTTAAAAATAATGTTAAAAATCCTGCGCCCCCTTCATGGAATTTCTCTTCCCCATGACAAATTACTCCAAGAAAAGATCCTCCCACGCAGCTCCCTCCCCTCAACCCCCCTCCCAACCAAAAACTCCCCCTGAAAAGGTCTGTACACTTCCAAATTTTTGTAACAAAGTTTGTAACTTGCAGCGCCTCCCCCCGGGACTGTGGGGAAATAAGTCAGCCCCTAAGACATAGTTGTTATATTGTTCGATTATGCTAAACAAAATGGTTTTCTCGAAATTTTGATCCGTTGACTTTGGGAAAAAATTAGCATGGGAGGGGGCTTAGGTTCCCTCCAATTTTTTTGGTAACTTAAAAAGGGCACTAGAACTTTTTATTTCAGTTAGATTGAGCCCTCTTGTGACATTCTAGGACCACTCTGTCGATACGATCACCCCTGGGAAAAAAAACAAACAAACAAAGAAACAAATAAACACGCACTCGTGATTGGTCTTCTGGCAAAAAATACTAAGTTTCACATTTTTGTAGATAAGAGCTTGAAACCTCTACAGCAGGGTTCTCTGATACGCTGAATGCGATGGTGTGATTTTCGTTAAGATCGTGTGATTTTTAGGGGGTGTTTCCACTATTTCCCAAAACAAGGCAAATATTCTTAGGCTCGTAACTTTTGATGAGTGAGCCTAAATTTGATGAGACTTATATATTTAAAATCAGCATAAAAATTCACTTCTTTTTGATGTAATTATTAGTATCAAAATTCCGTTTTTTACAGTTTTTCTTACGATTGAGCCGGGTCGCTCCTTACTACAGTTCGTTACCACGAAATGTTTGAAAAGGCTCACTTTTTTTTTGAATCAGAGACAACCCTTTATTCTTTCCCTCAGCCCCTGGAACAGGAAAGTAGCGGATGAAAATAGTCAAGTATTATATAATTGGTTTTGCGTGGGCATGTTGGACATGTTTGACCTTGGTTCTCTTATTAGCTCAGAACTTTCAGGGATATTTCCCTGGGCCAACAGGAATATATATTTAAAGGTTGCAAGGGTTTATAGGGGACCTAAAACGGACCAAATATTTTTTCCCTGGTCACTTTTAAGGCTACAGCCATATAATCTTTGGCCAAAAGGAAACTAATGGGCATAAAAATGCTTTAGGATACAGTACCTAGTAAAATGAGGATAACAAAAGCGTCCAGAAATTTTTCAAAAAAACGGTTTAAAACTTGTATTCTAAAATCCACCAAATGAATCACGGCTTTTAAAAGGTTAAGGGGGGTGGTAATTTGACTGTTTGTTCTAGGGTTCATCTACTCATCCAAAGCCATTAATGCCACTTTTATGTCTGCTGTGAGAATTAATTCTATTTTATCTTCAGTTTGGACTTCAATCATTCATTCACAGTAATTGCTATCCATCATAAGCTTTAATCATTATAAAAGTATTTCTGCTTGTTTTAAGGGTATAATGTCGTTCTTTACTTTTCCATGAAACACTTTTGTTTAAATGTTTTTTAATACATTTCATGTAAAATTTGATTACTATACCTACAGTCCTCGGTAAACAAGGAACGAATCTGTTAAGATATCTATAGGTATCCCCAAATTAGGTACCCATTTAGTTATCCTTTTTTTAAGGTATTTACAATAACAGGATTTGTTTCGCTTTAAGAAGCTAAAGTTTTACAGTTTTAACATTCTCTTGTTATCAATATAAAAAGGAAAAATAAACAAAGTTTTTCTAGAAGTCTAAAATACAATAATAGAGTTTCAAACAGTTCGTGGTAACGAACTGTAGTAAGGAGCGACCCGGCTCAATAGTAACCAAAACTCTAAAAAATTGAATTTTGATATCAATAGCTACATCAAAAGAATCGCATTTTAATGCTGATTTTAAATATATAAGTTTCATCAAGTTTAGACTTACCCATCAAAAGTTACGAGCCTGAGAAAATTAGCCTTATTTATGAAAATTGGGGAAACACCCCCTAAAAGTCATGGAATCTTAACAAAAATCACACCATCAGATTCAGCGTATCAGAGAACCCTACTGTAGAAGTTTCAAACTTCTATCTACAAAAATGTGGAATTTTGTATTTTTTGCCAGAAGACAAATCACGGGTGCGTGTTTATTTGTTTGTTTGTTTTTTTGTTTTTTTTCTTTTTCCCAGGGATCATCGTATCGACCAAGTGGTCCTATAATGTCGCAAGAGGGCTCATTCTAACGGAAATGAAAAGTTCTAGTGCCCTTTTTAAGCGAAAAATAAAATTGGAGGGCATCTAGGCCCCTCCTGAAAGAAAATTCAAGGAAAAGGGCGCATGATTTTCTAGCATTATTATAAGAAAACAATAAAAAATAAACCTGAAAACGTTTTTTTCAAATGAAAGGAAGGAGTAGCATTGAAACTTAAAACGAACAGAGATTATTACGCATACGAGGGGTTCTAAAAATACTTTAGCATAAAGAGCGAGGTATTTAGAAGGAGATAAATACCTCACTCCTTATGCTAAAGTATTTTTATTAATTTCAACTATTTATTCTACGGCCTTTCTGATTCAGGGGTCATTCTTAAAGAATTGGGACAAAGCTTAAGATTTAGTGTAAAGAGCGAGGTATTAACGAGGATACAAACCCCCTTGTATACATAATAAAAATATAAGATTATGAAAGTTTGTTACGTAAGTTGCTAATTTATAAGTTATGCATATTTTTTACTAATAAAAACGTTCTTTAAAAATTAAAAGTTCTAGTTGCCTTTTTAAGCAACCGAAAAATTGGAGGGTAACTAGGCCTCCTTCTCCACCCCTTATTTCTCAAAATCGTCTGATTAAAACTAAGAGAAAGCTATTTAGCCAAAAAAAGGAATTAATATACAAATTTCATTTTAATAATTTATGTGCGGAGAGCCAAAACCAAACATGCATTAATTCAAAACGTTCAGAAATTAAATAAAAAAAAAAACTAATTTTCAAACAGTTCGTGGTAACGAATAGTAGTAAGGAGCGACCCGGCTCAATAGTAACCAAAACTCTAAAAAATGGAATTTTGATACCAATAGCTACATCAAAAGAATCGCATTTTAATGCTGGTTTTAAATATATAAGTTTCATCAAGTTTAGTCTTACCGATCAAAAGTTACGAGCTTGAGAAAATTTGCGTTATTTTAGAAAATAGGGGAAAACACCCCCTAAAAGTCATAGAATCTTAACGAAAATCACACCATCAGATTCAGCGTATCAGACAACCCTACTGTAGAAGTTTCGGGCTCCTATCTACAAAAATGTGGAATTTTGCATTTTTTGCCTCAAGGCGGATCACGGATGCGTGTTTATTTGTTTTTTTGTTTTTGTTTTTTTTTTCCCAGGGGTGATCGTATCGACTCAGTTGTCCTAGAGTTTTGCAAGAGGGCTCATTCTCACGGAAATGAAAAGTTTTAGTGCCCTTTTAAGTGATTAAAAAAATTGGAGGGCACCTAGGCCCCCTCCCACGCTAATTATTTTCCCAAAGTCAACGGATCAAAATTCTGAGATAGCCATTTTATTCAGTGTAGTCGAAAAGCCTTATAACTATGTCTCTGGGGACGAATTACTCCCCCACAGTCCCCGTGGGAGGGGCAACAAGTTACAAACTTTGACCTGTGCTTACATATAGTAATGGTTATTGGGAAGAATACAGGCGTTTTCAGGAGGACTTTTTTGGTTGGGGGGAGGGGTTGAGAAGAGAGGGATATGCTGGGGGAACTTTCCATCGAGAATTTGTCATGGGAGAAGAAAATTTCCATGAAGGGAGAGCAGGATTTACTAGCATTATTAAAAAAAAACAATTAAAAAATAAATGTGAAAAAGCTTTTTCAGCTGGAAGTAAGGAACAGCAATAAAACTTAAAACAAACAGAAATTATTACCCATATGAGGGGCTCACCTCCTTCTAATACCTCGCACTTTACGCTAAAGTATTTTTAGTAATTTCAACTATTTATTCTACGGCTTTTGTGATTCAGGGGTCATCCTTAATTAATTGAGACAAAATTTAATCTTTAGTGTAAAGAGCGAGGTACTGACGATGGGGCGAATCCCCTCATATATGTAATAAAAACATGAGAATACAAAAGTTCTTTACGTAAGCTAATTTATAAGTTATGTAAATCTTTTACCAATAAAAATATTCGTAAAAAATTTAAAGTTCTAGTTGCCTTTTTAATTAACCAAAAAATCGGAGGGCAACTAGGCTTCGTCCCCCGCTCTTTTTTTCTCAAAATCATTCGATCAAAATTATGAGAAAGCTATTTAGCCAAAAAAAAACAAAACATGCAAATTTCGTTTTGATTATTCCTCTGCGGAGAGCCAAAATCAAAACATGCATTGATTCAAAAACGTTCAGAAATTAAATAAAAAAAACAAGTTTTTTTTAACTGGAAGTAAGGAGCGACATTAAAACTTAAAACGCACAGAAATTACTTCGTATATGAAAGAGGCTGCTACCTCATCAACGCCCCGCTCTTTACGCTAAAATTTTTTACTGTTGTAAAAAGAAGAATTGAGAGAAAGAGTCAAACTTTAGCGTAAAGAACGGGGCGTTGATGAGGTAGCAGCCTCTTTCATATACGAAGTAATTTCTGTGCGTTTTAAGTTTTAATGTCGCTCCTTACTTCCACTTAAAAAAAACTTGTTTTTTTTTTTAATTACAAATAGAATTGAGAGCAGCAATACTTTAAATGAAACCAAATTAAATTTCCATTGATGGAGTATGTATATTATTTGGGCTTAATTTATATAAAGAGTTTGAAAAACTGTCAAGTTTGTTTGGTTTACTTTATAAATTTCTTGCCGAGTTAACAATATTTAGCTTCCAAAGTTAATTTCCCGAAAAAGGTATCTATGGTCAGGCTTAACGTTTACTATTTAATTTATTTTGTTGGATCTCATTTTGCAGTGTGAAACATGCACGTCTTGTTAGTAACGCTATTCCGGAAAATAAGATGTTTAAATATCAACAATGATAGGCATAGTTGAAATCTTCATTCCTGCTAGAACACATTGAACAAGAGGGGAAGACCTTTTCGCCAATCCCCTCTGACTCACCCGTTTGTTCTAAAAACCATTCTTCTGGTCAAATTTAAGATTTATGTTCTCTCTATCTCTTATTTATTTGTACGCACTAGTAAAATTGTTACCGTTGGGAACATTTATTGTAGTTTAGAATTTGCTTGTTTCGCTTTTATTGTTGAGCTACGAGTGATCTGCATGTTTCGTCCTAAGACTCCACGTGTGTCATAAATCTGGGACACTAAATGACACTTTGGGAAAGTACCCCGCTCCCTTCAAAATTTTGAAAACTGTTTTTGACTTTTTCTCAGCCAAAACCAATTGCAATTTTTGGCAGCAAAAAGTTTCATTGAGATCTTATTTAGTGGGATTGAGTGGGACAGAAGAGGTCAATTGGAGTGAAAAAGCACACTCAGCTTTCTTCCGCAGGAGACTCAGGTCAGACAACATGTATAGCAACGAACAGCTGGGAAATGAGTTCCGACAATTTAGAACCCCTCAATTGTTTTGATTCTCCAGCTTTTAGAAATGATGTAACCAAGAGTGTATGATACCTTCGAGTGTCGAACACGTTGACCACGAGTTCGAAATATAAGGAACTGTTTGTTTTTCTTGAATTAGACATAATCACCCAAGTATCAGATAGTTGATATAACTGGAAGATATCTGCTATGGCTTAAAAACACTAAATTTCTTCTGGTCGAAAAATAAGAAGTTATATTTATAAGTAGTAATATAAATATTAAAGAGATTAGGAATTAAAGAGATTTCTAAAAATTGTTTTGTCATTGAAAAATTAGAATGTCGTTGAAAATTAGACCACTACTACTACTACAAACAAGTCACCACAGCATAAAGACGCCTGAAGCCAACACAGCTATGCACACTACGCTTCCATCCCAACCTATTCAAAGCCTCCCTCTTTACACTTGCGCAGGAAGTGCCCATTTCCTTTAAATCTTTCTGTATAAGATCCTCCCACCCCAAACAAAGATGAACTGCTTTGTGTTTAGTCCTAGACGGTTGGCGAAAAAGGACAATCACCGGCAATCTGTCATCCTTCATCCGCTGAATGTGCCCTAGCCATCTTAGCCTTTCTCTTATTATAGCCCTAGAAAGCGCGATTGAACCACACTTTAAGTACTTCCTACTTTTTAGAATTAGGTCAGTCAGCCGGGTATCCGAAATTTTCTTCTGCTTGAGAGGAACCGCCCCCCCCCCTAAGTAGGTTGCCAGATGAAATTTCTAGGAGGAGGGGGAAGGTGCAGAAGCTGGTATTTACTTCAAAATCCATTTATATTAAAGTTTGGCTTATCTTTCACAAAAAAAAAACAATAAAAGGCAATCACAAGAAAGCAGAAATAATTGCTTTTTCACATTTAGGAAGGCATAAATTTGAAAGAACGTAAAAGCAAGGCTGATTACGTGGAATATATAAGAAAATAGTGTACAATTGTAAAAATCCTGAGATTAGGGAGGAAACCGCGTGAAGTACTTCTTTGCACTTATATTTCTTACTCATCCTATACACGAGTATCTAGAATTGAAGCAGATTTTCTAAATAATGTAATTTTTACTCAGAAAAAATGCAGAGAAATTAATTAAACGTTTTCAGCACGACTAAAAATGATTGAAAATTAAAATAAGCACAAAATACTACATATTAGAGGACAAATAAAACCTTCTCAATCCCCCAGAAAGTTTGCTAAGATATAATTTTCCCTTTACTTAAGACACTTACTGCAAGAAGAATAATTATGAAACCAGTGCGAGTTTTAAACCTAAATAAGTATTTCATATGCTCCCAATTTCTTTGTATTTTGGTTAAGTTTAAAATAGGTCTTCTTGCAGTCTAATTTGAAATCATTCCTCATCCTCTTCCAAAAAAGGATTTAAGAGCCGTTTCTTATATATATAGTCTTCCTTTTCTCCTTCTGTCTCTTTTTTTTTTTTTTTTTTTTTTTTTTTTTTTTATGTGTTTGTGCTATTGCATTGGTGATTTCTCTTTTCATGATATATATATATATATATACATATATATATATATATATATATATATATATATATATATATATATATATATATATATATATATATATATATATATATATATATGTATAGGACTATAATATTTGTCATTCTAAACTTTTCTCCCATTTTTCAGATGCAAATCTTCATTTTTGCACCTGGTCCAGGACTCGGACACGTACTGACCAATTTGTCTGTTTTATCTGGTATTCTAACCTACTGCAACAGCGCTCTTAACCCAGTTATGTACGCATTCTTAAGTGACAACTTCAAGAAAAGTTTTATGAAGGTATCTATATTTTGATTTTAAGATAAGATACATTGCTTAACATAAAAAATATTTACAGCATATTTCGACAACCAACATTGAAACTCATCGACTTGTTTATGATGGTTGTTTCCATCCCTAAAACCTACTGTATACTACAAACTAATTTTGAAATAATAAAAATCTACTCTAAATTGTTATTAACTTCTCACAAGGTAGCGTTTCCAACCACACTTGATCTGGTTAAACATTTCCTTTCAGCCTTATATTATTTGACAGAAAAATTAAGACCGATGGATCAGTAGAACAAATACAGAAAAAAGTCCTAGCTTCACCCACTGTGCTTGATAAAATCTTTGCCTCCTAACAATGATAAACAGTTTTGGACCTACATTTTTTTCGAAAGCATTCAAGTGAATGTGGATTCAAAAGTGCCCTTTTTAATAGTCAAAAGTGAGCAGAGGGCAACTAACCCCCTCCCACGCCCACCACTCCCTCAAACATATTCAATCAAAATTTTGAGATAGCCATTTCTTCAACGTCGCTGAAAGATCCAAAAATTATGTATATAAAGGTAACACCCCCCCCCCCACAGCTCTCAGTGCAAGCGTTGTAATTTATGCTCTATGGGCATTCAGGGCTTATATAGAAAGGGTGATCGTATAAAACTCGGAGGGGCCTCTTTGGATTGTTAATAAAAAGTTTCAGTGCTCTTTCTAAGATTCAGTGTGATTGGAGGGTGGATATCCTCCCACCACACACCTTGTACTTTCCCAAAAA
The DNA here is from genome assembly GCF_032884065.1 of Artemia franciscana. Taxonomy (NCBI): domain Eukaryota; kingdom Metazoa; phylum Arthropoda; class Branchiopoda; order Anostraca; family Artemiidae; genus Artemia; species Artemia franciscana. The sequence continues at coordinate 12,369,002 of NC_088882.1, forward strand.
GCATCTGACAGAAATTTTTAGATGGCCATTTGCTGTCTTAGAAACTTCAAAAAAGCCTCATTCAATTGTAAATTAATTGGGCTAGTGCCCCTCTTAATAGTCAAAAGTGATGGGAGGGCTACTAACCCCTCTACGGCGCCCACCATTTCCCTAAACACATCCAATCAAAATATTGATATAGCCATTTTGTTTAACGTAATTAAACGGTCCGGAAATTATGTCTTTGAGGATGACAACCCCTCCATAGTCCTCAGGGCAAGGGTTATAAGTTATGCCCTGGGGTTATATAAGGTATATAAAGAAAGGGTAATCGTAAAGACTCTGGAATGGGCCTATTAGAATGGAAATCAGATGTTCTAGTGCCCTTTTTAAGATTCAGAGTGATCAGAGGGTGGATACCTCCCCCACACACACCTCGTATTTTTCCAAAATGGATCTGATTAAAATTTAAGATGGCCATTTGTTGTCGTAGAAATTTTGAAAAGAACTCATTCAATTGGAAATTGAAACGGTTAGTGCTCTTTTTATAGTCGAAAGTGATTGGAGGGCAACTAACCCCATCTTTTAATTGGAAATTGAAAGGGCTAGTGCTCTTTTTCCCCAAACCCATCCAAACCAAAATTTTAGATAGCCATTTTGTTCAACGTAACTGAAAGATCCGGAAATTGTGTCTTTGAGGATTACAACTTCCAGAGCCCTCAGGGCAAGGGTTGTAAGTTGTGCCCTGGGGCCATAAGGTACATATAAAAAGTGCCATCCTATTAACTTCGGAGGGGGCTCATTGGAACGGTAATCAGAAGTTGTAGTGCCTTTTTCAAGGTTCAAAGTCATCAAGGGGTGAATACCCCTTGATGACCCCCACACACACCTGGTATTTTACCAAAACCGATTGAATAGAAATTTTGGTATGGCAGTTTGTTTTCAAAGATACTTCCAAAACAGCTCGTTCGATTGGAAATTGAAAGAATTTGAAATTGAAATTTGGAAATTGAAAGAAATTGAAAGGGACGGGTTAGTTGCCCTCCAGTCACTTTAGACTATTGAAAAGGGCACTGGTCCTTTAAATTTCCAATCGAATGAGTACAATTTGCCCCGTCCAAAGGTTATAAGACTGCCCTTTCTATATGTACCTTATATGTCTCCGGAGCATAAGTTACAGCCCTTGCCCTGAAGGCTGTGGGGAGTTGTCATCCTAAAAGATAAAAGTTGCTCTCACGCCCAACATTTCCCCGAACCCATCCAATAAAAATTTTGTGATGGCTATTTTGTTTAAAGCAAATAAAAGATCTTCAAGTTATGTCTTTCAGGATGACAACTCCCCACAGCCTTTAGGGAAAGGGTTGTAACCTATGCCCTGGGGCATATAAGGTATATATAGAAAGGGCGATCTTATAACCTTTGAAGGGGACAAATTGGATTGTTAATAATGAATTCTAGTACTCTTTTTATGGCACTTGGTATCTACTAAGTGACATATAGCGATCGCAAATTCCATCCGTCTGTCGGCCTGTCTCTCTGCCTATCCCGGTTTTGCTAGTTTAGGCACTTCCAGTTAAGCTAGGACGATGAAATTTGGCAGGCGTTTCAGGGTCCAGACCAGATGAAATTACAAATTATCGTTTTCTCAATTCGACCGTCTGAGAGGAGTGGGGACGGTTAACTTGGAAAAATTAGAAAAAATGAGGTATTTTTAACTTACGAACGGGTTATTGGATCTTAATGAAATTTTGACATTTGGAAGGATATCGTGTCTCAGAGCTGTTATTTCAAATTCCTACCGGATCCGGTGACATTGGGGGGAGTTGGAGGAGGAAAACTAAAATCTTGGTAAGTGATTAGAGTGGAGGGATCGGGATGAAACTTGGTGGGAAAAATAAGCAAAATTCCGGGATACATGAATAAAATAACCAGAATGGATCCACTCTCTTTGGGGGAGTTGGGGGGGAGGGTTAATTCTGAAAAGTTAGAAAAAAGTTAGAAATAGACCATCTGAGGGGAGTGGGGCGGTTAACTTGGAAAAATTAGAAAAATGAGGTATTTGTAACTTACGAACGGGTGATCAGATCTTAATGAAATGTGATATCTAGAAGGATATTATGCTTCAGAGCTCTTATTTTAAATTCCGACCAGATCCAATGACATTGGGGGGAGTTGGAGGGGGAAACCAGAAATGTTGGAAAACGTGAAAATTGCGGTATCTTTGTCGTATGAATGGGTGATCGGATCTTAATGAAACTTGATATATAGAAACATCTTATGTCTCAAATGCTTCAATTTCAATTCGAATTGGATCTGAGGACATAGGGGGCTGGAGGGGGAAAACAGAAATATTGGAAACCGGGAATCTTGGAAAACGCTTAGAGTGGAGAGACCGGGATGAAACTTGATGGGAATAATAAGCACAAGTTATAGATACGTGATTCATATTATTGGAACGGATCCGTTCTCTTTGGGGGAGCTAGGGGGTTTTAATTTAGAAAAAGTAGAAAAATTGAGTTATTTTTAACTTAAGAACGGGTGACCGAATCTTAATGAAATTTGAAATTTAAAAGGAATTCATGTCTCAGAGCTCTTTTTTCAAATCCCGACCAGATCTGTTGACATTGGATAGATTTGATGGGTTAAACTGGAAATCTTGGAAAACACATAGAGTGGAGAGATCGGGATGAAACTTGGTGGGTAAAATAGGCAAATGTCATAGAGACGTGATTTACGTAACCGGACTGAATCCGCTTTCTTTGGGGGAGTTAGGGGGTTTGGTTCAGTGCTTTGGCGAGTTTGGTGCTTCTGGACGTGCTAGGACAATGAAAATTGGTAGGCGTGTCAGGGAGCTACACAAATTGACTTGATAAAGTCGTTTTCCCCGATTCGACCATCTGGGGGCTGAATAGAGAGGAAAAATTAGAAAAAAAATGAGATATTTTTAAATTACGAGTGGGTGATCGGATCTTGATGAATTTTTATATTTAGAAGGACTTCTTGACTCAGAATACTTGTTTTAAATCCCGACCGGCATTAAACCTCTGACTTTCCTTTTAAACCAATCCATTGATTCTTACAATTTTGCTAGAGCTCATGCCATATGAGCTCTTGGCTCTTCGTTCATCCGGCCTCGTCACAAGTGCCATATGAGCTCTTAGCTCTTGTTAATATTCATAGTGATTAGAGGGTGGATAGCCCCCCCCCCAAACTTGTATTTCCCTGAAATGCACCTGATAGCAATTTTTAGATGGCCATTAATTGTCTTAGAAACTTCCAAAACAGCTCATTCGATTGGAAATTGAAAGGACCAGTGCTCTTTTCAATAGTCAAATATGACTGGAGGGCAATTAAAACCCCTCCCTCGCCCAATATTTCCCCAAACACATCCAATCTTAATTTCAAGATGGTCATTTTGTTTAACGTAATTGAAAGGATCAAAAATTATTCCTTTGAGGATGAAACCCCCCATCCCTCAGGGCAAGGTAAGTTATGCCCAGGCGGCATATAAGGTATATATAGAAAGGGTCATCGTATAAACTTCGGAGGGGGCTTGTGGGACTAGTAATCAGAAATTCTAGTGCCCTTTTTAATATCCAGAATGATTGGAGGGTGGACGCCAACATCCCCACCCCCAAACCTCGTATTTTCCCGTAATATATCTGATAGAAATTTTGAGATGTCCATTTGTAGTCGTAGAAACTTCAAAAAGGCATATTCGATTGGAAATTGAAAGGGCTAGTGCTCTTTTTATTAGCCAGAAGTTACTGGACGGCAACAAGCCCCCCACTCCCATCAATTCCCAAGAACATTTAGCCAAATTTGACGTTTTGACAAAGCCTCCTTGAAAGGTTGTCCAAATCGACAACCTCCATGCCTTCTCAAGACCAAAACATAATTTGCACTTACCTGAAAAAGAAAAATGGCTGTGGATTGTCAGTTTAGCATACACATACTGATATATATTCCTTAAAGCTTTAAGAATTTTCAATATATTAAAGTTAAATAAGTTAAAAATTTTAATCGTATTTTGTTTATTTACATCATAATTATTATTGTTTTTCAAATTACTTTCTTAACCAAGTCAAACTCAAAATGAACAAAAATTAACATGAGTGGGACTGAAAACCCCCATGCCTTCTCAAAACAAGAACATAATTTGCACTTCACTGAAAACAAAATACATTTAAAAATTTTTCACTTTGTTTTTACTTGTTTAAAATGTTTTTATTAAGTGTATAAAGGGGGAGTCCTACCCCTTGTACTCCAGTTTACAGCAGAAGTGTATGGTATTCTTTTCAAGAATAACAAGTGATTGGAGGGTAAGCAGCCCTTCTCTCAAGCCCCTTCATTTCCAAACGCATCCAGTTAAAACTTTGAGAAAGCCATTTTATTCAGCATAGCAGAACCGTCCACCAACTATGTCTGTAGGGATATTAGGCATATCAATTCCCCCCGCCACTTACGCAATTGGCCCATTATGCATTAAAACTAATTGCTGCTATAAAATAAATCAAAAGGTATTGTGTTAAATGGTTGCCAATAAGACACCTCAGCAATTTATCGAGAATGACTGGGGGTATTAAGTTGAAACTTTTGGGGATACTGCTATTACTACTTCTGCTCTTGCAATTTAAAGGAACAAAAAGGGGGAAAGTGCATCCAGGCTGTCAAACAGCATAGATAGAATCTTTTGGGGATGATATTAACTTTAATTTTTCAGGTCAACTTCAGAAGCTATAGAATTAAATTAAAAATACTGTTTGTGTCAGGATTACAAATTATTGAAAAAGTTTCTCCAACACACAAATACCCATACTATGGATTCTTATAGAAGAAAACTGAAAAGATTTCCATTATTTTTTTTTCCAAGAAAGAGACTACCAATAATAATTGAACAGAAATTAATTTAAAAAACATTTTCCACTAAAAAAGTTTTTCAAAGAAAAGTAAAGAGCTCTATTAAGCCAAGAATGAGCAAGCATAAAGTCAAATAAACTGTCAAGCGTAAATCTATCACAAATACTTATCAATAAATAAATGGAACTCAAAACGAACAGAAATTACAATAAATAGCCAAGTCATACTCAAAACGAGAAAAAATAACGTGAGAAGGGCTGATAACTTTTATGCCCTCTCAAGACTAGAACACAATTTAAGCTTTACTGAAGACAAAATAAGTTTGAAATGTTTTCACCTTTCTTACTTTTATAAATGGAAAATAAATAAAATCCTAAGGAAGAAATGTCAGTATATGTCAATTAAACTGACAATCCACGGTTATTTGTTTGTTTTTAGTTTTATTTTTTTAGTAAAGCACAAATTGTGTTCTGGTCTTGAAAAGGCAAAGAGTTATCAGCCCTACTCATGTTAATCTTTGCTCGTTTTGAGTTTGACTCGGCTATTTATTGTAATTTCTGTTCGTTTGAACAGAGTAAAGTAAAAGTAAAGAGCTTCATTAAGCCAAGAATGAGAAAAATAAAGTCAAATAATCTTCCGAGCGTAAAATTACCACAAATCATTAGCCAAACTGGGGCCGGTTTAGCGCGTTTTCTCCGATCCGTCGCTGATGCATTTGCAAGAATTGGATTATTGCTAAATGTAGATAAATGTGAATTTCTTATATTTAATGGGGTTAGTTCATCTCATCCTTTGGATTGCATTTCTTTTTCCGTACCACAAGTCACTTCTTTTCGATGGCTTGGAATTTCTGTTTGCAATTCCCTAAGTTCTTTTTGTTTTCAGACGATTCGGGATATTCAATTTAAGCTTAAACTGGGGTATTCTAAAATTGTTGGAAATCGTGGACATTTCCGGCGACAAGCACATACAAAGCTGTACTCGAGTTTATGCGACCATTCTGTGTTTGGTTTGTGCTTGTTTTTATATGCTTTTGAATAAAGGTGACGTAAAGAGGGTCAAGACGGATTATTATCGGTATTTATAGTTCTTACTTTATATACCAAGATCATTTCGGAACCGAATTAGTAAATATCAGGCAGAGGATAAAAACTAAGTTCAAATTTAATTGATGAAGCGCCAATCCGTCTTGGTCCTAACAATCATCTTATCCGCCTCTTTTGCTAAATTATTATTTCTTTTTCTTGTATTTGTGTTTTTTTTGTTATTTGTTTTCGTGTTTTTTTGTGTTCTTTGTGTTATTTGTAGTTCTTTGTTTTTCTCCTTGTACTCTACTTTTTCCATTTTGTAAGTGGGTAAGAAATAAATTATCATTATTATTATTATTATTATCATCTCAGGGGTTACACACGTAGCAAAAGTTCAATGCTTTTTTTCCAGGCCTGTGTATGTGCTCAAAGAAGTGAGGTCAACAAGATCCTTCAAGCAGAGCAAAGTCAGCTGTCAAGGAAGCGTAGTGAAAAATTGAGCCGTGCTAGAAGTCTCAATGCTTCTACTAGAAGGGATGTCTTGATGATTAATGAGAAGACTCCCAATGATGTTTCCAACACTGGCACATCTACAGGAACTATGACTACTTACATACCATTAGATAACGGAGAAACAAAATAATTTAATTTTACTACAAAAAACACACATTTGACATTTATTTCTGCCTAAATTTACTTAGGAATTCTGAAATCCTCAAACTTTCAAGTTTTCAAATATGAAGTGAAATACGAGGTCTTCTGGAGAACAATTCTGTGCGTGGGATAAAATTTAACTTATAAACAAAATATTTATCTAGTGAGGGCAGCCTCTGGGTGTCTGACCACAATTGTTCATCTTTAGATCTGAGACATAATTTTTTAAGGTTGTGCTTTTATTAAACTTTCAAAAACTTCCAACCTATTGAATCTATGCGTAATGACAAAGACCGTATCAAAGGAGGGTAGTACCAGGTTTTAATCCCCCCCCCCCCAAAAAAAAAGCAAAAAGTAGCAAAAAATGTATGAAAAATAATTTTCTAATACCCTCTATGAATATTTTTGGTACCTTCCCCCCACCAAAGGAAAATCCCCCCGAACAAAAATCATGGATACGCCCTTGCATAAGGATGTATTTTTTGGACCCACAGTGACGAGCAACTTTACTCCATTAGAACCCCTCCGCTGTTTAATGATTTTTATCCCCAATAAAAGTAATTCCGGTTACATCCCCTATGGCGTCTGTACTTTACCGTTTCATGAGTATTCATGAAACTCATGTCTGTAGTCTACTCGTTTCATAACTGTAGTCTACTCGTTTCATGAGTAGAAATCGACAAAATGACAGCTTTTTCGTTTATCTGATTGGAAGGAGAGAAGTGATAATCTAAGTGTTACAGAGAAGAGATAAAAACTTAAACATAAACTCAAGATCATAAAATTGGAACAAAAATTATGGAAGCAACGCTTTTTTAGTTTTTGTTTTGTCCTTTTTTCTCATTCTTCTTTTAGGGAGAAGGCTTTTCAAGATATAAACGCAGACAATTATATCCTCCAATTTTGGTTATTGACACCGTTAAATCATCGTTTCTCGTGGAACAATCCTTATATCAGGGATTATTGTCTTTACTCCTGTTGATTCTGAGCTTTTTTTCTTTCTTTTTTTTTTGCCACATAATACTACCTACATAAATTGCGCAGGGATAAGCGAAAAAAACTATTCATTTTATGAAATAAAAGATATATATATATATAAATATATATATATATATATATATATATATATATATATATATATATATATATATATATATATATATATATATATATATATATATATATATATATATATATATATATATATATATATATATATATATATATATAGCCAAAGATTAGTTTGGATTCCATCTAAGACGGACGTTACAAATATTTTGTTTGATAAAATTAGCTTTATGAGGGTGTGACATGCTGAGGGAGCGGTAGTCGCATTATTATTTCAAAATAAACGTACTACATACAAGGCTTGCAGTCCCGTCAAATGCGGCTTTACAGTCGCGTTGAATACCGTAGTTTTTACGCAAGATCCTCTTATTAGGCAATTCTGGCAAGACCTGGTTAGAATTTACTCTCTATGCTATTTATAACACCTGAGTCGTCATCACAACCCGTGTTTTTTTTAGATACTGTAAAAAAGAAAAATTGACAAATGTAATGTCTCGTTTTTTATAATTGACAAAACTCAGTTCAGAACTCATAATATTTACTATACTATACATTCGCCTTTTTAAACTTTATTTGTGATACGTAGTTCATATTTATGACAAAAATAGAAATTATAAATGGTTACTTTTTCTCATGAAAAGTTTTTTGTTTGTAATACGGATGTGCACCTGATAAAAGCAGCATCTTCAATTTGTAATATTAAGCTAGACAGCATTTACAATTTAATTTATAAAATTAGACTCACAATTCAATGTCGTTTAGATATTTTTTCTTCTTTTCTCTTGTTTTGTTTAGATTCAAGCCAATGCTTGATATTTTTTACTTGATAAAAAGTCTGATTGTTTCGACTCAACGAAATTAAATAACAATCGAAAAAAGGTGGAGACCTGAAAAAAGCTCATTTTGGAAACTAAAGCCCTTTAAATATGGCATTGTCATTATTTCCACTTGGATAAAGCAAAATAAATGTTCAATATTGATCAGCTTTCTTCTGTGGAACTCAAGATTATTTTTTTTTATACTGCTTTAATTACATGGATGTGTGAACTAGTTGATTTGTGTAATTAAATCTTATTTTTTCTGCTTCACTGTTGTTACTTATGTAATATATATATTTATCAGTGATTTAGGACCTTATTTGCTATTTCGTTTTCTTTATCTGTTTTTATTTTCATTTGTCACCTCTAATCCTTTTTTTTACTTATGTTTTTTCTAAGAATTTCCCTACGCAATATGATTACTACTCTAAAAGTAAATATTTGAAATTGTTTTATTTTGAGATTGCACATTAGGTATTTAAGTTTCAAAATCTAATTTTAGAAATATTAGGAAAATATCGTGACAAAAGCCATAAAGGTAAGGGTACAACTACTCAAATTCATAGTACTGGAATGCTTATACATTTTTGTAGAAAAAAAAAACAATTAGAAGACACTGCAGTGTTTAGCTAACAATTAGAACTATTAGAAGGGACTCTAGCGGTTCTTGAAATGAGTTGAAAATTTGATGCTATCAAGGTTATAAAGTATACAACGGCTTAGTAATATACTGTAGTGATTCATATACATTCTTATGTAAATACTGGGTGTCGCACCTCGGAGTTTCAATTGCTGTCTCATGTGTATTTTGTTATTTAAATCAAGCTAGCTTGAAACAGATTAGTTAGTATCAATAATATACCCTATTTAAGAATAGTTCTTAGAAATTTCTGACGTCATTCTATCAGGTCTATCTTCCAAAAGCAACGAACTGAAATCTGGGAAAAGCGTAGATAAATTTCGTAAACTTCCAAATAGTAACATATGTATATGTAATATTTAACACAAAAAGTTTCACAGGGCCACAAAAACTAAATGAAAAAGAGAGAAAACAATACACAAGACAATTAAAAGCTTCAAGCAAATAATCAAACGAAAGAATTCCTTTATCCACAACTCTTCCGCTTATCCCCCTCCCCCCCAAAAAAAAGTATTTCTCAAATCTTTTAAACCTTCACACTTCCTAAGAATACAGAAAGTTTTCTACCAATTCTTCACATATCGTACACCTGCAAGGAACACTTCTTTCTAAACCTTTCCATATCTTCTTCTTTCCCCGGGTGACATAAAATAGCTTAAGCAATATAATCCCTAAGTAAACCCAACTCTAAAATATATTTCCACGCTCTTTTATCCTACAATATACACCAAGAGAGGAAGACGACTGGATATGGTATCCTTTTCTGAATTTCCTAGTTAAGAAAAAAGATCTGTTTTATAGCCTCCTCTACTTCCCTATCCCTATAATAGCTTCCATTCCGTTCACACGACATTCCCAATGAATCCAAAATCGCCTTAAGGTGCTTCATCCACCATCATTTTCTTCCAGTTAGCAGAGACTCAGCCAATGCTTCCCTCACTAACCTTTGCCTCTCCGTAGTTATACTGTATATATGTTAGTAACATTTAGCGGGGAACATACTATTTTTTAGCATCCTCTCCCTCCCAGACTAGTTGCTGAGTCTCTTTTTGGGAATCACCACAAAATTAGCGGTGACTAATTTTGTCACCAATGTGTGAAACACATTAGCCGCAATATTTCAGTGGCTATTGAAGTGTCTTGCAAGTAGCTAATATCAATTCTGAGAAATAATTAGTTAAATTAATTCAACTTTATTTCAGTTTATCGTTTTCAGCTTTTGCTATAAATTCGTTATTAAACCGATTTTGAATTAATTTATTTACAAACTGATATACAGTAAATGACTATTTGTTGCTTGTCTTGCAATTGTTTGGTGGTCTTATAAATATCTTACCCAGGACTAAAGGATTTAACTTCCAGTTATTTGATTTTAGCATCCATTGTTCTTGAATGTCACCTTATTACACTTAACTTCATTAATGTCAAGCCACCCGTTTCGCCCTGTAAATTTGAAAATTGTTTAGGAATTTAAGAAAAACTGAAAATTTCGTCAGAAAAGACGGGAAAATTTTCATCCATATCATAAAGTATCTTTGACCAAAGAAGTTAGCTCAAAGAAATTTGTTTTTATTGTGTAGAATCCCAAAAAGATATTGTTCATTGCATCTTTTGTTTTTAATTTTTCAAAAAGCGAAAATTCTTCTGGTAAGAAATAATTTTTATTTTCATTTGTCCACTAAAAGTTGATTTGGTGAAAATTGATCCGAACAAGTTGAGTTATAATCAATTATAAATAATTTAAAGCTATGATCAATTGAAATATAATTAAGTAAATGAGTTAGTTAAGGTGAAGAACAAAGAATTTGAAAAATGATAAGAGGAAAGGCCAAAACTGGTCTGTAAGAAAAAGCAAAAAAGACTTAATTCGCCTTAAATTACCAGCCATTCTCAACTAATACATACGAATCTTATATCAATACTATATTGCAAAGGCGTGACCTTACAAGGGCTATTTGTATTTACTAAAGAAAGGCAAAAATATTACATATGTAAGAGAGTCATGAGTAAAAAAAAATACAAACATTTATAATTTTGCTTTGAATATTTTTAAGCACTGATAAATCTTTGCTAGAATAAAGTTAAAAATCGGTAAAATACTGTGATTTGAAATATTATATGACAAAAATTTTTATTACCTCTGAAATCTACTTCAGTGTAGCTTGATAGGCTAATCTATTTTCCTGAGGAAAATCTTCATTCAAAAAGGGATCATTACTCTTTTCAAAGTTCTTTTAACCATTCTTTCCAGTAAAAGAATAATTGCGCCGTGGAGAGTGGTGCAATGAGCCTTGATATATTAAGAAAGTACTTTTATTACAAAATAACGTCTTTACAAAAGAATGTCTCTAAGATATCCTTTGTTTCTACAGAACACGTTAGATATTCTTCCAGCTGAATGTTTAGGAAATGATCCTTTCATTAAGGAGTTGACAAGCCGTTGTTTGTATGTCTTTCTTCTTCATTCTTTCTTTAAACACTTTCACGTCAGATCCTTCTTTTTTTTCTAAAAGAGAGATTTGAAAATCACTGAAGTCTTTTTTCTCTCTTCATTGATTCAAAATTTTCCTTCTACTCATATTTGAACGTTGATAGTATTCTTTTAAGCGTGCAATATTTTTTTAATTTTGCTTGTCAAAATAATTGTAATTTATTTTTAATACTTTTTTAAACTGTTTCATCACATATCTATATCTGTGTTGAGCTTTTGTAATTACTATTCATGAAATATACCTGTTGTTATAATCTATTTCGAAAGTTTACAAGCTCAGATTTCTTTGTTAGAATCGTATGTAGGTTTCATGTTACTTTGTAGCAAGGTCATAATACTGCTTTTATGATTTTTTTTCTACCATGGTGTGTGATTTGTACCTCTTTAACTGCAAGATATGTTCAATCAGTGAAGGAAAGTTTTTGTGAAGTTTCTAAGACTTTCAGTGATGCTCCAAATTTTTTTTTCCTAGACTATTAGATAGCATAAAAAAAAGAAAAAAAAATGTTTTATGACTACGAAAGTTCACATCTTAGTTATAATCTATGGGATTTATTGTTTAATGCCTAAATTCAGCCCCTTGACAAAGATAAATCAGTATTTCTTCTAGATTTTAGGAAATAATTCCAGATGCTAATTTCGACTTTTTGTTTTTGCTATAAGTTTCTGATATTTTTTTAAGATAAATCAATGACTAAAGCAAGTCCAGCTGTGATATGACTCATAGATGGGAAGATATAAGAGGGTCATTAGCACATCTGCCAGATTAGGTTTTCACATTTCAGCCAAACCTACCAGGTAGTAGAAACTGGTGTCCTAGTTACGAATTCACCTACCCAAGAACGATCCGACAAATGCTAGGTGGCATTGAAGGGGGGGAAATAGGTATCTATATTCTTGTCGTAAGGAAATTTACCAAAATTGTTGTCGGATTTTTCCTATGATTTTTCCTAGGATAGTAAGAGTCCGACGGTGTCCGAATTGTGTCTTTTAGGATCAGAACCAAATTCAACTTTTTGGGTAGATAGAGAGGTTTTGGTCACTGAAATTTTGTAATTAGAATAACTAATAAGAAGCTATCGCTACTTAAGTAAACATTTTGAAAATTGAAATTAAATGGCTTACCAGTAGAGTTTAGATGTTCATGTCTGATCTGAACTTGGGGTGGGATTGGGATTTTAAATCATTTCAGTTATTTGACCATCTAGCAAAATAACTAGTCGAGTCTCAGTGGAACATTTATGGGAAGAATGATTTGGTATTATATTTGATATTTGTGGGTATTCGGACACAACCTATCTATTATAAGTGGGAGAGGGAAAGGGGGGCTTGAATTTGACGTAAAAAATAGGATATAAACAAGAAAAAATAGTCAGATAGTAAACAAACTTTGTTGGAAAAAGAAACTAGCACCCTAACGTAGTCTTATGGCAATAATAACTATATGAAGGTGTGCTTGTCAACATTACTGTCAAACAGTTTGTGGTAACAAACTGTGTACGTAGGGAGCGACGTGGCTAAAAAGTAACCAAACTCTATAAACGGAATTTTGATACCAACAGAAATATCAAAAGTATCGGCTTATTATGCTGATTCCAAATAAATAAGTTTCAGTAAGTTCAGTGTTGCCCATCGAAGACTGCGAGCCTGAGAAAATACGCCTGATTTTAGAAAAAGGTGAAAAACACCCCCTAAAATACTAATGATGTTAATGAAAATTAAGTCATGAGATTCAATGTATTAAAGAACCCTACTGTACGGGTTTCAAGTTCCTATCTGCAAAAATGTGAAATTTTGTATTTTGCCAGAATAAATATCACGCATGAGTATTTTTTTCAGGGGTGATCGTGTCGACCCGGTAGTCCTAAAATATTGAAAAGGGCATATTCAAACAGAAATTAAAATTTCTGGTGTCCCTTTTGAGTCACCAAAAACATTACAGGGAAACTAGGTACCCTCCCAGGCTCTTTTTTTCTGTAGATCCTCCGATGAAAATTTTTAGATAGCCATTTTGTCAAACATAGTTCAAAGACTCAATAACTATATCCTTAGATATAACATGACCCCAAAGCGCCTGGGCAAATGTCTCTAAGTCATAAAATTTCCCCAATATTTACGTGTAGTATTTGTTGTTGGGAAGCATACATACATTTTTCGGGTAGGGAGGGGATTTCTATTTAACACCATGGAAAGAATTTTCCATGGGGAGAAAAATTTCCATGGGGTTGACATTTCAGGGAAAAGTTTTCACTGTAGGAACTTGTCAGAATTCCTATAGTAAATTCTTTTTTATGTCTTGCTTTCTCTTTGCCGACTAATTCTACGTGTGGAGATTGCCGAATAATTGTCCGGGATAACCGAAATATATACCACATAAAATGCATGCTCAAAAAAGTGTCTATATTTCAGATCAGTAGGCCTCTGCTTTTTAAGAGACCCAAAGCCACTACTCTTTTCTTCCTTTAATTATTTAAGATGATGAAGAAGTTTATCGGTGATTCCCTCAAGACGCAAGTGTTGTTAATTTTCTTCAAGACTAAGATGCTTGTTAAGCAGCAGTAAATGTTTTCTAAGAGATACATGTGCTGGTTACGTAAAAGAGAATGCTTTCTAAAAGATGCAGCTGCTTGTTACGTAATAGGCCTTTTTTTACTTATGCAAAGGGATGCAGGTGTATATTACGCAATTGGGTTTGTTTACTTATGCAAATAGATGTGACTGATTGTTACTTAACAGGAATGCTTTTAAAGGCAGCCATAGGAAGATTTTTAAAGACACCCATAGGAAGGTTTTTAAAGTGGTCCATAGGATGTTCTTAAAGGCAGCCATAGGAAGGTTTTTAAAGGCACGCATAGGAAGTTTTTAAAGGCAGCCATCGGAAGGATTTTAAAGAGACACATAGGAAGGTTTTTAAAGGCACACAAAGAAATGCTTTTAAAGGCAGCCATAGGAAGTTTTTAAGAGCAACCAAAGGAAGGTTTTTAAAGGCACACATAGGAAGGTTTATGAATTGGTACATAGGAAGTTTTTAAAGGCGCCCATAGGAAGGTTTTTGAAGACACACATAGGAATATTTTTAAACACACACATAGGAATGCTTGTAAGGGCAGCCTTAGGAAGTTTTTAAAAGCAGTCATAGGAAGATTTTTACACATATAGGAAGCTTTTTAAACCGGTCCAAAGGAAGTTTTCAAAGACAGGCATAGCACGGTTTTTAAAGACACATATAGCAAGGTTTTTAAAGACACACATAGGAAGGTGTGGTGTAGGAAGGTGCAATTCAAATCAAAATCAGTATGCAACAAATTGCACGAACAAAAATTCAGCGCGTAACAAGTTCCATGAAAAATTAGTCTCACGAAGAAGAAAAATTAACTTGCAACACTAACAAAAATCTGCATGCAACAAGTTCAATGAACAAAATCAGTTTTGCAAGGAGAAAAAATTGATGTACAAGTTTTTCGAAGAGAAAAACAACTTGCAGCAAGTTTCACAAACAGATATCAGCACGCAGCAAGTTCCACGAACAGAATTCGGCAAGCAAATATTCCATGATCAAAATCAATGTCACGACGAGAAAATCAATGTGCAAGCTGTACGAAGAGAAAAATCAACATGCAATACGTTTCACGAACAAAAATCAGCAAGCAACAAGTGGAACGGACAAAGATTCAGCGCGTAACTAGTTCCATAAGAAAATCAGTTTCACAGGAGAAAAACTGAATGCATAAAATTCAAGAAGAGAAAAATCAATGTGCAACAAGTTTCTTGAACGAAAATCAGTGGCAACATCGGTTCAACCAGGATGGACACCAGCCAAATTGGAGGTGAAAAATATGCAACTAAGGGTGGTATGTGACAAAAACGGAATTCGCTATGATTTTATTTTTTTTAAATGAAAAATGTCTTAGGGATGATGATGGGGTGCCAGAGGGTCAGTCATACTGTGTCACGATGCTGTGAAATGAAATGGTATATCACGGAGGCTGGTGTGTAAAAAACAAAAACCAAAGGATTTAATGCATGATTTCTAACAAGAAAGTATTTGGAAAATGTCTTAAGAATGACAATATGTATCACAGGGATACCGCGAGCCAGTCTTATACTGGTATGGTGACGGTAATTTCCATGGAGGATATCACATTTAGGGATGGCTCGCAAAAGCACGAATCAATGGAATTTAAGCATAATTTTATCAAAAAATATATAGAAAATTTCTTAGGAACGATAAAGCGTATCATAGGGTTACGGAAGGCAGCCAGATGCTGTCACTGTAACGTGAACTGCCGTGGAGGTCAACACTTTGAGGGGTGGCGGATGTTGCCGTGTGCCAACCAGTGTAACGCAGTGACGTGAATCGCTTTGACTTTGGAATTGCTGGACATGCTCTACAGCTTTATTTTAAGGTGTGAGGTGTTAAAAGAATTTTTCAGTGGTGAGGGGACTCAAATCTAAGATCCATTCAATGATACATCTTCATTAAGACCTCTTAGAAATAACTCTTAATTTGGTTTAAATTTATCTCTAATAAGAACCCCCCCCCCTCTGGAATTTCTTACTAGGATGGGTTTACCATATAGTGTCACGGTGGCGTGAATATGCATAGCCATGGCTCAAGAAAACTTCCATGGCTCAAAGGATTTCCATTAAAACCTCTAAGAAATAACTCTTAATTTGGTTTAAATTTATGTCTGATTACAAACACCCCTTCTGGAATTGGTTTCTTGTGGGCCACAATTGGAATTGGATGTTAGGGGACCCACTAGAATTGCTCTCTAGGATCCCATTGAAATTGGTTTTTAGGCCCTCCCCGTGGAATTGGATACTAGAGGGTTCCTCTGGAATAGTTTTCTAGGGAGTGGGTCAGCCACATAATGTCACGGTGATGTGAATATGCATAACCATGGCTCATAGCAACGTGGGAAAGGGGGGCTTGAAGTTGACGTAAAAAATAGGATATAAACAAGAAAAAATAGTCAGATAGTAAACAAACTTTGTTGGAAGTAGAAACTAGCACCCTAACGTAGTCTTATGGCAATAATAACTATATGAAGGTGTGCTTGTCAACATTACTGTCAAACAGTTTGTGGTAACAAACTGTGTACGTAGGGAGCGACGTGGCTCAAAAGTAACCAAACTCTGTAAACGGAATTTTGATACCAACAGAAATATCAAAAGTATCGGCTTATTATGCTGATTCCAAATAAATAAGTTTCAGTAAGTTCAGTGTTGCCCATCGAAGACTGCGAGCCTGAGAAAATACGCCTGATTTTAAAAAAAGGTGAAAAACACCCCCTAAAATACTAATGATGTTAATGAAAATTAAATCATGAGATTCAATGTATCAAAGAACCCTACTGTACAGGTTTCAAGTTCCTATCTGCAAAAATGTGAAATTTTGTATTTTGCCAGAATAAATATCACGCATGAGTGTTTTTTTCAGGGGTGATCGTGTCGACCCAGTAGTCCTAAAATATTGAAAAGGGCTTATTCAAACAGAAATTAAAATTTCTGGTGTCCCTTTTGAGTCACCAAAAACATTACAGGGCAACTAGGCCCCCTCCCACGCTCTTTTTTCTGTAGATCCTCCGATGAAAATTTTTAGATAGCCATTTTGTCAAACATAGTTCAAAGACTCAATAGCTATATCTTTAGATATAACATGACCCCAAAGCGCATAAAATTTTCCCAATATTTACGTGTAGTATTTGTTGTTGGGAAGCATACATACATTTTTTCGGGTAGGGAGGGGATTTCTACTTAACACCATGGGAAGAATTTTCCATGGGGAGAAAAATTTCCAGGGGGTTGACATTTCATGGAAAAGTTTTCACTGTAGGAACTTGTCGGAATTCCTATACGAAATTCTTTTTATGTCTTGCTTTCTCTTTGCCGACTAATTCTACGTGTGAAGATTGCCGAATAATTGTCCGGGATAACCGAAATATATACCACATAAAATGCATGCTCAAAAAAGTGTCTATATTTCAGATCAGTAGGCCTCTGCTTTTTAAGAGACCCAAAGCCACTACTCTTTTCTTCCTTTAATGATTTAAGATCATGAAGAAATTTATCGGTGATTCCCTCAAGACGCAAGTGTTGTTAATTTTCTTCAAGACTAAGGTGCTTGTTAAGCAGTAGTAAATGTTTTCTAAGAGATACATGTGCTGGTTACGTAAAAGGGAATGCTTTCTAAAAGATGCAGCTGCATGTTACGTAATAGGCTTTTTTTACTTATGCAAAGGGATGCAGGTGCATATTACGCAATTGGGTTTGTTTACTTATGCAAATAGATGTGACTGATTGTTACTTAACAGGAATGCTTTTAAAGACACCCAGAGGAAGGTTTTTAAAGTAGTCCATAGGAGTTCTTAAAGGCAGCCATAGGAAGGTTTTTAAAGCCACACATAGGAAGTTTTTAAAGGCAGCCATCGGAAGGATTTTAAAGAGACACATAGGAAGGTTTTTAAAGGCACACAAAGAAATGCTTTTAAAGGCAGACATAGGAAATTTGTAAGAGCAACCAAAGGAAGGTTTTTAAAGGCACACATAGGAAGGTTTATGAATTGATACATAGGAAGTTTTTAAAGGAACCCATAGGAAGGTTTTTGAAGACACATATAGGAATATTTTTAAAGACACACATAGGAAAGCTTGTAAGGGCAGCCTTAGGAAGTTTTTAAAAGCAGTCATAGGAAGATTTATACACATATAGGAAGGTTTTTAAACCGGTCCAAAGGAAGTTTTCAAAGACAGGCATAGGACGGTTTTTAAAGACACACATAGGAAGGTGTGGTGTAGGAAGGTGCAATTCAAATCAAAATCAGTATGCAACAAATTGCACGAACAAAAATTCATCGCGTAACAAGTTCCATGAAAAAATTAGTCTCACCAAGAAGAAAAATTAACTTGCAGCACTAACGAAAATCTGCACGCAACAAGTTCAATGAACAAAATCAGTTTTGCAAGGAGAAAAAATTGATGTACAAGTTTTTCGAAGAGAAAAACAACTTGCAGCACGTTTTACAAACAGATATCAGCACGCAGCAAGTTCCACGAACAGAATTCGGCAAGTAAATATTCCATGATCAAAATCAATGTTATGACGAGAAAATCAATGTGCAAGCTGTACGAAGAGAAAAATCAACATGCAATACGTTTCACGAACAAAAATCAGCAAGCAACAAGTGGAACGGACAAAGATTCAGCGCGTAACTAGTTCCATAAGAAAATCAGTTTCACGAGGAGAAAAATTGAATGCATAAAATTCAACAAGAGCAAAATCAATGTGCAACAAGTTTCTCGAACGAAAATCAGCGCGCAACATATTCCATGAACAAAATTAAGCACGCATTAAATTTTGTGAACAAAATCAGCTTTGTGTGGAGAAAAATCAAAATACAAGTTACAAGAAGATAAAAATCAACGTGCAACAAGTTTCATGAACAAAAATTAGCATGCAACAAGTTCTACGAACAAAAATCGCTACGCAACAAGTTTCATGAGCAAAATCAGTTTTGCGAGGAAAAAAACTGATGTAAAAGTTTCTCGAAGAGAATAAACAATAGTCAACAATTTTCACGAACAGAAATCAGAATGCAACAAGCTCCACGAACAAAAGTCAGCACGCAACAATTACTATGGACAAAATCAGTTTCACGAGGTGAAAAAATTAATGTACAAGTTTCACGAAGAGATTAATCAACATTCATTAATCAACAACGAATGTTTCACGAACGAGAATCAGCATGCAACAAATTCCAAAAACAAAAATCAGTACATGACAAGTTCCATAAATAAAATCAGTTTCACAAGGAGAAAAATCAATGCACAAGGAGCCAGGAATCGGTTGAACCAGGATGGAAACCAGCCAAATTGGAGGTGAAAAATTTGTAACTAAGGGTTGTATGTGACAGAAACGGAATTCGCTATGATAATATTTAAAAAATGAAAATGTCTTAGGGATGATGATGGGGTGCCAGAGGGTCAGTCATACTGTGTCACGATGCTGTGAAATGAAATGGTATATCACGGAGGCTGGTGTGTAAAAAACAAAAACCAAAGGATTTAATGCATGATTTCTAACAAGAAAGTATTTGGAAAATGTCTTAAGAATGACAATATGTATCAAAATTTCCATGGAGGATATTACATTTAGGGATGGCTCGCAAAAGCACGAATCAATGGAATTTAAGCATAATTTTATCAAAAAATATATGAAAAATTTCTTAGGAACGATAAAGCGTATCACAGGGTTACGGGAGGCAGCCCGATGCTGTCACTGTAACGTGAACTGCCGTGGAGATCAACACTTTGAGGGGTGGCAGAAGTTGCCGTGTGCTAACCAGTGTAACGCGGTGACGTGAATCGCTTTGACTTTGGAATTGCTGGACATGCTCTACAGCTTTAAGTTAAGGTGTGAGGTGTTAAAAGAATTTTTCAGTGGTGAGGGGACTGAAATCTAAGATCCATTCAATGATAGATCTTCATTAAGACCTCTTAGAAATAACTCCTAATTTGGTTTAAATTTATCTCTAATAAGAAACCCCTCTGCCCTCTGGAATTGCTTACTAGGATGGGTTTACCATATAGTGTCACGGTGGCGTGAACATGCATAGCCATGGCTCAAGGAAACTTCCATGGCTCAAAGGATTTCTATTAAAACCTCTAAGAAATAACTCTTAATTTGGTTTAAATTTATCTCTGATTACAAACACCCCTTCTGGAATTGGTTTCTTGTGGGCCACCGTTGGAATCGGATGTTAGGGGCCCCACTATAATTGCTCTCTAGGATCCCATTGAAATTGGTTTTTAGGCCCTCCCCATGGAATTGGATGCTAGAGGGTTCCTCTGGAATAGTTTTCTAGGGAGTGAGTCAGCCACATATTGTCACGGTGGTGTGAATATGCATAGCCATGGCTCAAAGCAACGTAGCATTTCCATTAACATCTCTTAGAAATAACTCCTGATTTGTTTTAAATTTATCTCTAATAAAAACCCCCCTCTAAAATTGGCTGATAGGGGCCCCGTTTAATTGAATGTTAGGGGGCCTGCTGGAATTACTCACTAGGGTGGTGGTTCAGCCATATATTGTCACAGTGGAGCGAAATGTGCATGGTCATTGCTCAAAGAAACTTGGCATTCCATTAAAACCTCAAGAATGCCTCATAATTAGCTTTAATTTACATATAATAAAACCCCCTGGAATTGGTTACCAGGACCTCCATCTTTCTTTAAATCATGGTTCCTTTTGCTTATATTTTATTCTATATCAGGTATTTTCACGTTGTTTTCCCATTTGTTGAGTTTTAACTGTCTTTTCTGTGATTTCATGTTTTTTTGCTTATATTTTGTCCTATATCAGGCTTTTTTCTCGTTTTGTTGTTTCATTTATTGACTTTTAACAGCTCTTTCTTTGATTTCATGATTTTAAAATGTTTCTCTATTAAAAAAACTTTTAATTGCAATAAAAAGTCTTTGTCATTATAAATTATTTGTTCCACGATTAATCTTCAATACATAATCATTCACGTAGTGAAATATCCAAAACCAATGTTATGTAACATACTATAACATACTGTAACTCAATCTATGTATATTATATTAGAAAATTAATTACATTTTAATGGAGAATTGTATCTAATGGAGCAAAAATCAATAGTATTGGGATGTTTTTGCGCTCTCATGTAGAAAGGGTTGGAAACGTGCGTTCAATTTAATCATTCTATTAAGTGGGACATGGAAATTCTCTGCATGTGTAATTGGTTTTTGTGTAGAATATATTTCCCAAATCAAAATATTAGAAAGGGTTTCATAATCCAGCTTGTTAGCACTCTATTCCATTGAGGGGCAGTCGCTTTCGAATCCTAACGTGGACATGAAATCTTTGAAATATAAAGGGTCCCTGAGAAAAGTGTCTTGAAATTAAATGAAATCTCTCGAAGTATTATGTATCATCCAATATTTGCACCGTCATTACGAAACATCCTACGTTTGCGCTGTGCTGGGTTGAAAACGTGGGTTCCCCACGGGCCCTGAAGTCTAGCATATCACGTGAGATTGCAACATATATAAGTAAACATTCCCCTATTACATGACATCCAAAGAAGCTTGAAACATCTTGAAAAGCACCTTGTCAGTGAAATTGGTTGCTAGGGTTTCCTGTCGGAATTGTTTGCTAGGAGCAAGGTGAAATTGACTGCTAGGACTCCCCATGAAATTGGCTGCTAGGGGGCGCCGTTGGAATTGGTTGCTAGGGTTCTCCCGCTGATATTAACTACCAGGGTCACTAGGGCCCCAGTTGAAACAGTTGTTAGGGTCCCTGGTGACTAGGTTAGTGCCCCAGATGAAATTAGATGCTAGGGCCCCCTAGTGGGAAGGTTATGCTACGGGACCGGTGAAGTTAGATGATGGGGTTGCTGTCGGAATTGTTCGTTAGGGTTCTACGTCTTGAAGGTCCCCCACTACTGGGCCCTGAAGGATTTTTCCACCTTGCCTTCGTAGGTTTTCTTAAAAATCAGAGCAGCTATTAGGTAATTTACTAACGAAATCATGAAGAAAAGAAAAAATGTCTCAAAAAACGTCTTGAGATGTCTTGAAACACCTCGAAATGTCTTGAAGAAAAATGTCTTTAAAATATCTTGAAATGTCTTCAAACATCTTGAAAAAAGGTCTTGAAGAAAAAAGTCTTGAAATGTCTTGAAACGTCATAAAAAAATTTTTGAAGCAAATTGTCTAAAGAGCCCCCCCCCACTGCTTGACTAGTGGACTGTAACATTCCCTTTTACATAATAAACAAAAGTAAACCAACCCTATTACGCAACAACCAAACGTAAACAAATTCTATTACGTAACAGTTTTTTTTCCTGGCTCGCCAGCAAGTCTTATTAGAACCGAAAGTAAACAAACTCTATTACCTAAAAATCAGATGTAAACAAACCCTATTACGTAACAACTAAAGTAAACAAACTCGATTACATATCAGCTTTTTCCCTGGCCCTCTAACGTGTCCTATTAAGTAACATACAAACCCTATTACGTAACACCTATACTCTACTAGGTAACAATCATGGTAATCCTGATCTGGTGGGGCCCTGAAGGTTTCTTAAAGAATCAAGGAAATCCTGAGGTAAAGAAGTTCCTGAACTTTCTGTAAGGATTTCCTATTATGTAACAGCCACAGTAACCCTAGAGTAAGGAATCTCTGGCCCTCGTATTTTTTTAAAATGAAATTATTACGTAACAGACACCTGCATCTCTTATAAAGTATTCCCTATGACATAACATGCAAACCCTGTTACGTATGTGTACTAAACACTTACGCTATAGTATTTCGTCATACCCAGGTGTGCGTAATAACGTCTTGAGGGACTAGTAGCTTTAAAAGTTAACCCCCTATGAGAATTTCAGAATTACAAGGGTGGTCACTACTCAGACTTACCGGCATTATTTGAAAAATGATGAGAAATAAAATCAGTAAAAACTAGTTTTTTTTTTACTGAAATTAAGTAAATTACAAAACTTATAAAACTACAAAAACTCAAAATTACAAAACTCAAATCGAGCAGATGTTATTCCGTATATGAAGTGGTTGCCCCCTGATCAAGATCTTGCTCTTTACGCTAAAGTTTGACTGGTATTGTCCCAAACTTTACTTGGATGATCTTTGACTGGTATTACATAAAAAAAACTAGTTTTTTTAACTGAAAGTAAGGAGCGACATTAAAACTTAAAACGAACAGAAATTAATCCGTATATGAAATGGATTGTCCCCTCCGCAATCCCTCGCTCTTTACAATTGTTTTAAAAAGCAGAATTGTGGCAAAGAGTCAAACTTTAGCGTAAAGAGCGAGGGATTGCGGAGGGGACAATCCATTTCATATACGGAGTAATTTCTGTTCGTTTTAAGTTTTAATGTCGCTCCTTACTTTCAGTTAAAAAAACTAGTTTTTTTTTATGTAATTTCTGAACGTTTTTGAATTAATGCATGTTTGATTTTGACTCTCCACACGTAAACTATTCAAATGAAATTGGCATATTAATTCCTTTTTTGGCTAAATGGCTTTCTCTTAGTTTTGATCATACGATTTTCAGAAATATGGGATGGGGAAGGAGGCCTAGTTGCCATGCAATTGTTCGGTTACATAAAAAGGCAACTATTAATTTTAATTTTAACGAATTTTTTTATTAGCAAAAAATATATGTAACTTTAGAATTAACTTACGTAACAAACTTTTATATTCTTTAATTTTTATAATGTATATGAGGGGGCTTGTACCCTCGTTAATAGCTCCTTCTTTGCACTAAATCGTAAGTTTTGTCCCAGTTCTTTAAGAATGACCCCTGAATCAGAAAGGCCGTAGAATAAATAGTTGAAATTACTAAAAATACTTTAGCATAAAGAGCAAGGTATTTATCTCCTCCTAAATACCTCGCTCTTTATGCTAAAGTATTTTTAGAACCCCTCATATGCGTAATAATCTCTGTTCGTTTTAAGCTTCAATGCTACTTCTTCCTTTCATTTGAAAAAACGTTTTCATGTTTATTTTTCATTGTTTTCTTATAGTAATGCTAGAGAATCCTGCGCCCTTTTCATTGAATTTTTCTTCCCCCATGACAGATTCCTCCAAGGAAAGATCCTCCAACATAGCCCCCTCTCCTCAGCCCCACCCCCAAACAAAAAAATCCCCCTGAAAACGTCTGTACACTTCCCAATAACCATTACTATATGTAAACACTGGTCAAAGTTTGTAACTTGCAGCCCCTCCCCCAGGGATTATGGGGGAGTAAGTCATCCCCAAAGACATAGTTATTATGGTTTTCGACTATGCAGAACAAAATGGCTATCTCAAAATTTTGATCCTTTGACTTTGGGAAACATGAGCGTGGGAGGAGGCCTAGATGCCCTCCAATTTTTTTGTTCACTTAAAAAGGGCACTAGAACTTTTCATTTCCGTTAGAATGAACCCTCTTGTGACATTCTAGGACCACTTGGTCGATACGATGACCCCTGGGAAAAAACAACAACAAAAAAGAACAAACAAATAAACACGCACCCGTGATTTGTATTCTGGCAAAAAATACAAAATTCCACATTTTTGTAGATAGGAGCTTGAAACTTCGTCAATAGGGTTCTCTGATACGCTGAATCTGATGGTGTCATTTTCGCTAAGATCCTACGACTTTTAGGGGGTGTTTTCCCCTATTTTCCTAAATAAGGCAAATTTTCTCAGGCTCGTAACTTTTGATGGGTAAGACTAAACTTGATGAAACTTATATATTTAAATTTAGCATTAAAATGCGATTCTTTTGATGTAGCTATTGATACCAAAATTCAATTTTTTAGAGTTTTGGTTACTATTGAGCCGGGTCGCTCCTTACTACAGTTCGTTACCACGAACTGTTTGAAATGTCAGTTTCTTAAGAACGGCTCTTGAAACAAAACGATTGTTTAATTAGAATAAGAAGGATTTTCAAACGTGGTTAAAGCTTTAACGCAAAGAGCAAGGTATTGAGAAGGGGACAACTCCTTCACATATGGAATAATTTATGTTCATTTTGAAATTTAATTTTGCTCCTTTCTTTCGGTTAGAAAAAACTTTTTATATATTTAATCATTGAAAGAGACAAGATAACTGCTCTCTCAGATTTAGTGTAAACTTACTTTATTTTGGGATGGATAACAAATAAATAAATAGCTGATACAATAAGGACACAGCAGTTTTTACTATGTCTGATTTAGCCTCTGATATGCTCCAGAATGCGCTAACCATCCCTTGTGTCTCTCTTTGCCTACTATCCACTTCTTACTAATATATTTAAGTTTTGCTCTTGCAAACGACAAGAATGAGTAATAGTACTTACTAAAAAAAAAGTTCATTTCGTAATTTGCTTTCCTTTTTTACGAAGAGGCAATCAACTTAGGACAACCTCTACGGAAAATTATGCCAAGCAGTGTCATGCAAGTTGATATATTAGTTCCCATAACCAAGGTGGGGAGGAATTAAGGAAAGAGCGGCTGATTAAAAAAGGGCTAGAAAGTTGCCTAAGATTGGTTTAATGGTGGAGAGTAATGGTACTAGCATTTGCTGTGGTACTAAATCAGGATAAGCCGGAGAGCTTACGAAACTCTTTTTCTCATTAAAGTTTTATCTTCATTAGTTTTTTTTATTAATTAAATAATTTCTGAAACCACTTTGGATAAGCATATGAAACTAAAAAAGTTTGTAAATAAGAGAGAACGAGGATAGTAACAGCCAATAATAATAATGCATTTATAACCCACTTTTATGAAAAATAAGCGGAGTAAGTCACACTAAAAAGGAAGATACATCAAATACTCAGAACTCAGATAACTTAAACCTTAATCAAAAACAAAAAAATATGTATAATATTATGGTTTGAGCCTAGAATTGAAAATATTTCGATCGACACCTTCCCTCAGCCGCCCTCAGTACAGAACAAAATGAAGTTAAAAATATGAGGACAATATAAAAAACCAAACGTTAAAACAAACACTGGAACTAAGAGAAGAAGACCTTTACTAAGTAACAGTGAAACGAAGGTATCTATCTAATATTTTTATAGTTCTCCTCTATTTTTCACTTGCTTCTAATGTCTTCGTTTTCTCTTCTTTACAGGTTTTTTCGTTTCATGTTTTTAATTATAACAATGAACAGGAAGAACAATAGGGAATTTCTCAAGACAGTGGGAAACAAATTAGAATGAATATTTTGGCCCTGTGTCCAAGGGCTGTCCTCAGCAATACAGATATATAATAAAAAACAACTTACAAGAGGATAAAATCAATAAAACTAAAATGAATCGTTTTTTAAAACAGTCCCAGCATCCTTACCTCAGCGAAGTTCAGCCAGGACTCTACCAGGAGTCCTGGTTTATTATATATCTGTATTGCTGAGGACGGCCCTTGGACATAGGGCCGAAATATTCATTCTAATTTGTTTTCCACTGTCTTGAGAAATTCCCTATTGTTCTTCTTGTTTTTGGTGTTTGTGATGGAAAGGCAGTGTGGTCTTCGTTGTTATTTAAATTAAATAAAAAAACATTTTTTTTTTAAATGAAAGTAAGGAGCGTCATTAAAACTTAAAACGAACAGAAATTACTCCGTATATGAAAGGGGCTTTTCCTCCTCGACACCCCGCTCTTTACGCTAAAGTTTTTTATTGTTTTAAAAAGTAGAGTTGCGAACTTTAGAGAAAGTAACTTTAGCGCAAGGAGCGCGGTGTTGAGGAGGAAAAGCCCCTTTCATATACGGAGTAATTTCTGTTCGTTTTAAGTTTTAATGTCGCTCCTTACTTGCATTTCAAAAAACTTGTTTTTTTATTTAATTTCTGAAAGTTTCTGAATTAATGCATGTCTGATTTTGGCTCTCCGTACATAAATTATTAAAATGAAATTTGCATATTAATTCTTGTTTTGGCTAAAAGGCTTTCTCTCAGTTTTGATCAGACAATTTTGAGAAATAAGGAATGGAGAAGGAGGCCTAGTTGCCCTCCAATTTTTGGTTACTTAAAAAGGCAACTAGATGTTTTAATTTTTAACGAACGTTTTTATTAGTAAAAAATATACTTAACTTAAGAATTAACTTACGTAACAAACTTTTATATTCTTATATTTTTGATTATATATATGAGGGGGTTGGTCCCCTTGTTAATACCACGCTCTTCACACTAAATCTTGTTTTGTCCCAATTCTTTAAGAATGACCCCTGAATCAGAAAGGCCGTAGAATAAATAGTTGAAATTACCTAAAATTGTTTAGCATAAAGACCGAAGTATTTATCTCCTCCTAAATACCTCGCTCTTTATGCTAAAGTATTTTTAGAACCCTCATATGCGTAATAATCTCTGTTCGTTTTAAGTTTTAATGGCACTCCTTACTTTCAACTGAAAAAAGTTTTTCATGTTTATATTTTCATTGGTTTGTTTTTATAGTAATGCTACAAAATCCTGCGCTCTTTTCATTGAATTTCTCTTCCCCCATGAAATATTCCTCCAAGGAAAGATCCTCCCATATAGCCCCCTCCCCTGAACCCCACACCCAAACCAAAAAAATCCCCCTGATAACGTCGGTACACTTCCCAGTAACCATTACTGTATGTAAACATTGGTCAAAGTTTGTAACTTGCAGCCCCTTCCCCAGAGACTGTGGGGGGTAAGTCATCACCAAAGATATAGTTATTATGGTTTTCGACTATGTGGAACAAAATGGTTATCTCAAAATTTTGATCCGTTGACTTTGGGAAAAAATGAGCGTGGGAGGGGGCCTTGGTGCCCTCCAATTTTTTTGGTCACTTAAAAAGGCCACTAGAACTTTTCATTTCCACTAGAATGAGCCCTCTTGCAACACTCCAGGACCACTTGGTCAATACGATGACCCCTGGGAAAAAAAAACAAACAAACATACAAATAAACAAGCACCCGTGATTTGTCTTCTGGCAAAAAAATACGAAATTCCATATTTTTGTAGATTGGACATTGAAGTTTTTTCTATAGGGTTCTCTAATACGCTGAATGCGATGGTGTGATTTTCGTTAAAATCTTATGACTTTTAGGGGGTGTTAACCCCTATTTTCCAAAATAAGCCAAATTTTCTCAGGCTCGTAACTTTTGATGACAAAGCCTAAATTTGATGAAACTTATCTTTCAGCATCAAAATTAGGTTGTTTAGAGTTTCGTTTACTATTGAGCCGGGTCGCTCCTTACTACAGTTCGTTACCACGAACTGTTTGATAACGACAATTAAAATATTATATTTAAATTCACCCAAAATGTCATACGTATCTCAAGGTTATAGTGAAAATTATTTTTGAAATTAATTAGAGTTTTATTTCAATTTATAGTTTTTGTTTGCATTTTTATAGATGAAAACCTTATGTATGATATAAAACATCATAAAACAGTTGTGAAAGTTGACTTACATGAAACAGTTATTTTAATCATTTTTGGTCGATTCACCATTTCCTATTAAGGTAGTAATGGCGCCTTAGAATACGAGTCTCTAACAGTTTAGTTTCAAACCAGTTGAGACTCCTCTTCCCCCTCCTCTGTTGATTTCTATTCCTTCGTGCCATTCCTTAGGTGAATCTTTTATGCGAACCTTTTATCGTGAGAACTGAATGGTAGAGTGTTTGATTGCAATGAAATGCTACCAGAACCCCTTAAAAAGGCAAAACAGCCGTAGCAGTCACCCCTTGAAGGAGATACTATCGACAAAGCACAGGTGTAAGAAGTATCAGAGCTTATCTGTGAAATAAATCATAGTGTAAAAGAAGGATTATCTGAGCCCAGAATTGCCCGTGCTTGGTTTCAGTATCTGGACCTACTTGGAATCCTGAGAAATAACTTGAGAGCTGAACAAGTGGCAACCATGAGCTATATCTACAGTTGTTGTTAGAAATGCCTCCTTACTTTGCTGCTTTTCACCACATTCTTTACACAAAATCTACTTGGATGCTTCTGGCCACCTTCTACAGTACAAAGTATACAACGAGTGGTGGTCAGACGAGAGATAGAGGCATGACTGAATTCCAGCAGAAAATTTGATCATCTGCAATGCCTACTTTGATTCTCGGTAACGAAATCGTATAGAAACTGACTGGCTTCGCGGATTTGATTATTGAAAATAACGCAGAAGCAATATCTTTGAAGACACCTACATATCTGGCGGACATTGAAAAGATAGTTCTATAGATTGAGCACTAAAACCCTTCAGCCAGGATTCACAGCTCTTGAATGTTGTCCAAACTGGACAACGCTGTTGAACTGCTGAACGCTGTTGAACTTTAGAACTTATTGAACGCTGTTGAAGTGGTATCCGCGCTTCATCATCTGTTAATACAGACGATACGAAGTCTATGGGAGAAACGATTCTGAAGGAACCGGATACAAAAGACATTGACAGATGTGTTCTCAGGAGAAAAGAGAAAGCTATAACTACGGTTGAGAAGTAACCAGTTGTTATAGACAGCAAGAGGGAAATTTTCGATCGCACTCCAGTCTTCCAACGTCCAGCCGCCGTGCCTAGCACCAGCGGTCCTGATCTGAGCAAGGTTACGTCATTTGAGCCCTGTACTTTGCCACCATCGTTCTTCAGTTTGTTCGAGGTGATGAGGACAGTTGACAAGTCGTCTCTAAGAAATAAACTGATAAAATTGAGGGGTTTGATGTTCCAGTGATATATCCAACCTTCCAGAGTGTTTTGGACGGGGACTGACTAGTTCACAAAATCCTGTATACTGCTGGATCCACATAAGTTGTTTTGGCAGGATCTTATATAGATTATGTCACAAAACATTTCAGTCAGTTAGTAGTAATTTTTTACTCTTGCACTGATACACCAACGATGTAAAATTGCACATGGCGGAAGAGAACAAAAGTTTTGTCATTTCCAACAATCAAATTATTTACTAATATGGAGATCGCCAAAAGTAAAGAGGATTTCTTGAGAAATACCAAAAATAAACAACACTTCTTCGACCGGCTGATTAGGAGCCTGGTGACCTCAAGATGCAAAGTCTAACATCCTCAGGATGAGCCCTCTGTCCTAGTTGTTCAAACTCTAGTCAGTTGTGCTGAAACGTTGTCAACTACTTTGATTGGGAATTAATTTAAAATGTCCTACTCCACAAGATAAGTTTTTCAAAGAAAAATAAAGTCAAATGATCTTCCAAGCGTAAATTTATCACAAATAATTATCAATAAATAAATGAAACTAAAAATGAACAGACATTACAATAAATAGCCGAGTCAAAAGCATAATGGATCAATTGTATAATTATGGGGGGTTGACATGCCTAATAATCCTAAGGACATAGTTGCTGGTCCGTTCTACGATGAGAACAAAATGGCTGTCTCAAAATTTCGACTGGATATGTTAGTGTAATGAATGAGCTTGAGAGAAGGGCTGCTAGCCCCCCAGTCACTTGTTACTCTATGTACTCTATGTACTGGTGTTTTTTCTTCTATTTTTTCTCGGGCTCTCTGAAGCACCTGAGCCACTCTTTAGCCCAATTTTTGCTAAGGATAGGTTACTTTTGTTTCCTCCGTTTAGGGTTTGGGGCGTAGAACCATCTCTTCTGTGACTTGCCTCTCGAAGTTTTCAGCCCACCTCTTCTTCTCTGGGGATGACGTTGTCAATGCCTTCAAATTGTTCTTCTTCAAGAGAACCTGGTCAGAAATCTTCTTTAACAGTTCCTAGAACGTCACTTGCAATCGGAGATGCCGTGTTGTGGTCACTTCCTTCATCTTCATCAGATGATTGATCGGAATCAGGAGGCACTTTGAATATCTTCACATGCAAGTTTCTCGTCTTTCAGGGGTCTAAAGCTTCGCCAAGTGAAATACAGGAGTTTCTTGTCTTTAATTTAAGAAATTTCGAAGAAAAATAAAAGTGATAGAAATATTTAAATATATTTTTATATATCATCCTTCAGCTGAAGCTGAAGAATTATAAAAAACCTATATTATAATTGCTATAAAACTTATGCCCAATCACAAAAGAGAAAAAAAATATTAATAATAATAGTAAGCAAGAAATCACACTAAGAAACAGAAACTATCACATAAATATAACAAGTAAAACAAACACATAAGTGAACGCCAGGAAGGAAATCGCAGAGATAATCATGATCAAAACCAGAAAAGTGTAGATATAGTTTTCCCTTAGTTTATTCACAACAAAGAATAAACTAAGGAACTTTATTTAAAAAAAGATCTCAAGTGAAATTAGCACTGAAAATGCAAACTTTGAAAGCAACGCTTAGAGCCCAATGTCCTATAAATGTGACACCAACGTTAAGACCGTTAAACTTTCAACTTACATGTCAAGTATGTTGTTATACAGGATTACGGTTTAATATAAACTTTTCTAACTGCTGCTAAGGCCATTATTGTCTGGGGGGGCTGCTCACTATTTTTTACTGAATTTTGAAAACTACCGTTGTGCAATTATGCTAATTGTGACCTGAATTACGGCACTGATCTGACAATGAATGACCAACTGACCTGGAAAATTCGGCCTTGGTAAATGTGTCGCCTTTGAAGCCGTTATCACTCAAAACAAATTATCCTCATTGTGAATTGGTCATAAAAGATAACCAGCTGCCCTATAAGTAGGACAGTGGGCCGTAACAGGTTATTTCTGTTAAGAATACATAGCTGGTAGATATTTCAACTATTCTGCAAGGGTTCTGAAATACCACAGCCATTTCATTTCCACCAGATTTCCACTTGTCTTGATGAACAAAAAGAAGCTCAGTGCCATGTGAGTGACTCGCAAAGTTCCTACCTAATGAATAGGCCCAAATCTCTTGTAAATTAAAGATTGGATTTGAGAAAGACAGATTAAAAAATAAAATTTTTTGGGCTAGTTGGCTTCCTATGACTTTCGACTATTAAAAAGGGCACTAGGCCTTTCAATTTACAATTGAATGAGCCTTTTTCAAAGTTTCTACGACAACTAATGGCCATCTCAAAATTTCCATCAGATACATAGGAAAATACGAAGTGGGGGAGGGTATCCCCCCCATCAATCGGATCATAAAAAAGGCCCTAAATTTTCTGATTAGCAATCCAATTAGCCTTCTAAGAAGTTTCTAAAAACACCCTTTCTATACAAACTATATATGCACCCAGGGCATAATGTACAACCCTTGCCCAGCGGGCTAGGAGGGGAGTGGGAGTGGGGATTGTCATCCTTAAAGATGTAGTTTCCAGACCGTTTAACTACGCTGAAAAAATGGCTATCTCAAAATTTTGATTGGATGTTTTTGGGGAAATGGTGGGCATAAGGGGTTGGTTAAATGCCCTTAAATCACTTTCGACCATTAAAGTGGGTACTACTCCCTTCAATTTCTAATCTAATAAGCCATTTTAGACATTTCCGAGACAACAAATGATCTTCTCAAATTTGCATTAGATATATTTCGAGATACGAGGTGTGGGGGAGGGTATCCATCCTCCGATCACTCTAAATCTTAAAGGGGTCACTATAACTTTTCATTACCAATCCAATGAGTCCCTCCGAAGTTTGTACGATCACTATTTCTATATCAACCTTAAATGCACACAGGACAGAACTTACATACTTTGTCCTCAGTGCTGTAGTGGAGGGGGGTTCATCATTAAAGATATAATTACTGGATCTTTAAACTATGTTGAACAAAATAGCTATCAAAAAGATTTGATTGAATGTTTTTGGGGAAATGATTTGCATTGGAGGGGGGTTGATTGCCCTCCATTCACTTTCAACTATTAAAAAGACACTAGTTCTTTCAATTTTCAATAAACTGAATCCTTTTTGAAGTTTGCGACAGCTCCTTTAATATGAAATGCCCTGGTCTAAACAAATAATACATTGTGCCCACATAGCTCTTATGATGCCTATGATGATACCGACCTATTAGTTTTTCTAATGTACTATGCCAAGTTTGATACATGTGAAATCTTAATGAAAACAGACACACATGAAAAATAACCGACGAATGTACTACATAAAAAGAATCAAGAATAAACTAGGAAATGAAGCAGCAGAAAATCTAATTGTTTTCACGTAATGTCTCGTTGCAATACAACATATAGACTTCACAACGTAGCGAAAACAGGAATGGTTTTCTTGTCAGTTTAAGATGGGATTTTTAAGGATATTTGTGAGACAGCCGTGACACCTGGATCAAACAACCAGGAGATTGTCGAAGCTGAAGAGAAAGCTTTGCGGTGCATATACAAAGGGAAAAGAGCGGCTTCCCCTGACTTTGGTTACCACAAGGTACGACTTTTACCGGTACTATTAGCAAATAATGAAGCGGCATGACGCGTCTAACTCACTAATGCCCGAAACGAGAGAATGGCACCTCTCTTCGTCACGGAATATGTATCTTCCCATTAAGACAGATGCTTCACCGGCACCGGAAATTCTGCTGAAGATGGTGCGGTTGAAGTGCACGAGCGGGTGCGATATTCACATATGATATTTTTTGGAGCATTTATCTGCAAATATATTCGTTTATACAAGAACCGATGGTTTGAACTTAACGAAAAAATCCCCATTAGCGTTTCTTCTGGTGACTCTTGCCATTTGAAGTCAGCATGGCATGATCTGATGACACCATCTGGAGCACATTATTACACATAAAGGATTTTCAAGCTTTTTCCTTTCAAAAATAAATTTATAAACTAAAAAATGACCATTGTTTTTATTTTGGAACTATAGCAATCTTTTATTATTATTTCGCTCCATCCTGCTCGAATTCAGTAATTTATTACAATAGAGCCACTCCCAACCCCAAATGTTGGTTTGCCCGTTCCAAATACAAATTTACCTAGGTGAAACCGGTTATTTGCCCTCTAGGTGATGAAAATTGACCTTTGGAAAGTCTTTACTTCTGCTATTAGCTAAGTTGTCAAAATGTTCCATTGCCCCATAATCCTTTAAAGCCTTGTACACGACAAACGAAATGCATATTAAAAGCATTGTAGACCCAAAGCCAGCTTTAAACTATACCCCCCTTGGTTGCCCACATATCGCCGTGAAAATTTTTTCTTCGGTTATTCCTCCCCGCTCCACATTAAACGGTCAGTTGTCGTAACAGCCTTGTCCACCAATCTTATAAAACTATCTTCGTATTCATGTACAACCACATGAAACGCTTAACTTTCAGTAAAAATATGCGCATAAATGTCTTCCCCAGTTTTTCGCTAAAGGTATGTCTTTTTGAAATGTAGGTCTTGGTGGAGTCCCCCAAAAACTGAACTGAATTTCATTATTATAAATATATAGTGCGTCAGCAGGGTTCGTCATTAAACAAGATCTGGAAATAATTAGATCCCAACAGATTATTCCATAAACTTGAATATGGTCTGAGGCCACATTGAATATGTCAAAAGGGGATCTAAAAACTTATATCAAAAAGTGACAAAAAAAGAAAATTCCATGTGAGCATTAGGTAAACTTGCATTGGTAGTACTTCACTAGCCGAACCACAAAATTCGGGCCAACTTCATCTTTTTAGCTTTTTTTCTTCAATTTTGTTACCATGAAAACGGTAATTTCCGCAAGACCATTCAAAAATAAAAAATGCCCAACGTGTGTCAAAGGTCTATTTTACACTATTTTAATTGAACTGTCTTGATTAACAAATTGCTTGTAAAAAAATGTCGTTTTATGATATAATCTTAAATATAGTCTTTTTTCTTCACAACACATTGTGAACTGTTGTTTATCAGTAGCCTATATTTTAAATTCTGAGTGTTGTATTTGGTTATTCAAGAAAATCACCCACTTATAATCTTCGGTATATGTTTAGTTTCGTTCCAGTTTAGAGCACTTAGAAATGCTAATTCTAGAATCACATCCATTTCTGGTTGACCCTCTTCCTCCATGGAGCAAATTAAAAATATGTAAAGTGGGCTTGCCTACAGGTAACATTATCTACAGAGCAAAGCATATTAGTCCATGAACCTGCAGGCAAGGGGCAAGGTCTGTATTTTACATTTATTTAACAAACCTTGTTTGAGGTTTTCTTCTTGATTTGAGTTTTATCACTTTTTGTTGAATAAATATAGAGTACAGACCTTGCCTTGCTGCCTGCAGGGCTCATAGACTAATACACTTTTCTCTATAAGTAATATTACGTGTAAGAAAGCTCACTTTATGCATTTTTAGTCTCTTTGGAGAAGGATTATAGAAAGCTAAAAAATGGATGTGCTTCTCTAATAATGACAAAGAAACAATAGCCTATGCAATCATCAGAATCTTGCTATATGCAGTAATCTACACTTTACATCACTTAAAATAAAACTAAACATTTACCTAATCTTGAAGCAATCCCTGTTTTATGTGGCATGGAAGAGTCTTTTCAATGATTTAGCCCTTATTCCCAAATCAGGGGCTGATCCAGAGGGGCCCCTACCCCTTAAGATTTTTCTGGTACCCATATTCTTTGTTTTTCTCTTTTCAGAATAAATTAGTCAATTTGATTCATTATTGGCACCTTCATTAAATTGCCTCCATCCTAAGATTTTTTTCATTGGCACCCTTGTCACATTAGACCTCCCTCAGGATTTTGTTCTAGATCCAGCCCTGTCCCTATTAGTGTTAAATAATAGATTTTTGGTCAACTGCTGGGTATATTACCCTATGGTGAGTTCTGGCTGATGAAATTCTGGCTATATTTGAAATTGCTAGATCTAGGTTGATAAAATTCTAAGGATTAGATCCAGAGTTTTAATCATGCCCTCAAAATGTTTTTTTTCAGCCTTCAATTCTAAGATAGGCTCTAAAAAAAGGCACCTTGGCAGGGGTTGCCCACTTTGGTTAAAATTTCCACTTGCATATATTTCAGTAGGGGGAGGGGGTGCAGTGGTTAGTTTTTCCAAGGTGTCACCATCCCTAGCAATGGCTTTGTTTCTAGACATTATTTGATAATATAATTTTGCTTGATTTTATACAAAGCACAACTATCAGATTTAAAAAATGATGCTCTATATTGATCCAATTACAAAGTATCTCTGTAATTGTTAGAAAAATTGTGTTTTTGTGGCCAAACAAATAATTTCATATTGGCTATTTATCAAGCATAACAATTCTGTTTTCTCAATAGTTTGATTTTTCAAATCTGATAGCTAGCCTTTGTTTTGTATAAACTCAAGTGAAATTCTTTTGCTAAAAATGACCCAAAAGATATGGCTGAAATTAAAAAGAAAGATGAAAAAATTATTAATTAAGGTTTGTTACATATTATTAAGAAGACTGAATTTTATTATTTTAATACTCAGTTTAGTAAATAGCCTAGGGCTATATTTAGTACCACTAGCAGGGAGGAGGGCAAGTTATCATAAATGCAGCTTTAAACATTAATAAGAGCATGAACAAAATTCAGCTTAAATGAGGGGCAATGGAGGGCATGCAACTGCCTAACTTTGGTCTGTCCTATATTTAATACTCAATTCATCATCTATGCTGTCATAGCCCTCTCCCAATTTTTTCCATTCTGGAGACCCAGCTCATTAATAGCTAAGGCTAGTGACTGGGCATCTAGATTTTCCATATGGTAGACTCCACATGGGTTTCCCCACACCAAGCCATCAGCTATTGTCAGTCATATAGGAAAACGTATTTGCTATTTTTCAATGTATCTTAGGACTCATATACAACAAATGACCAAGAAGGGTCATTTTACCCAAAAGGTTGTTCAGCCCCAAAATTTTACGGTCTACCCAGAATTCATAAGAAGGATACTCTGTTGCGTCCTATTGTAGCATGTCATAGCTCTCCAGCTACAGGCATAGGAAAATTCTTAGCTACAATTTTCAAGTATCTTCTAACAACACAGAAATCTTATATAAAAAATTCCATAGATCTTGTTGAGAAGCTGAAAAATCATAGTATAACAGAAAAAACTATGTTATCTAGTTTTGATGCAATTTCCATGTACACTTCATGTGATGTCCATAAATGTGAACAGGCCTTATAAAGAAAATTAGAGGAAAATTCTACTTGGGCAGATTACAAAACCTTGGAAATTGACACAATAATGATGCTTGTACGTCTTTGCAACAAGTTCTCTTTATATTTTAGGTTTCGAGAAAAAATTTTCCTTCAGGTCAAGGGCTTGCCCATGGGCACTGTTTTGTCTCCTTTTTTGGCAAATTTTTACATGGATTTCATAGAACAGTCTGCTTTGAATAGTTTCCCCTTAAAACACTCTCTCTGGTTTCGTTTCGTTGATGATATTCTTGCTGTTTGGGAACACGGTCAGAACTCTCTAAAAGATTTTTTGGCACATTTGAATTCTTTTGATTCAAATCTTCAATTTACAATAGAACTGGAAGATTCAGGAAAGCTCCCTTTCTTGGATGTTTTAATTATAAAAAATATTCCTAGCCTGGATTTTTCTATATATAGAAAGCCAACCCATAAATGATTGGTATCTACATTTCTCGTCAAATCACCCTCCTTGTGTAAAAGAGGGGTAGTAATTTCTTTAGTCGACAGGGTTTTAAAAATATGTTCACGTAATCATGTAAAATCTGAGTTAGACTATGTTAAAGATATTCTATTCTGCAATGGCAACCCAATCAACCTCATTGAAAATATAATAGATAGACAATTAAAAAAGATAAAACAGGAAAACAGGAAGCCCATCCCCCTTGATTCAGGTACATTGGCAATTGAGAAAAAAACTTTCACTACATTACCATACATCTCAAAACTCAGCAACAAACTTGGAAAAATTTTAAAAAGACATAATCTCTCTGTTTCTTTTAAAACTGAACAAAAAGTTGAACATTTTTTCAACTCGGGAAAGGATAAAACGGACCCCATACTAGGTAGTGGTGTCTACAGAGTCCCCTGTTCATGTGGAAAATTTTACATTGGAAGGACCGATCAACAACTAGGGGAACGATTGCAAGAACACAAAATTTCAATAGATAAGTCCCTGAGATTGGAAAATAAAAATGACAACTTTGATTCAGCTCTGGCCCAGCATATAGGCCTCTCCCCTATACGAAAATCCTGCCCATTTAGTTCTTTTTGAAGAGGCAACTTTAATATCTACTGTAAATGGTCTACCACAATCTTTTAAAGAGGCTATTGAGATAAAAAAAAACATATAAATAGAAATTTGGCTATAAATAGAGACACGGGAGATATGTCCTTAAGCCCAATTTATAATAATTTAATATTAAAAGACTCTATGAATACTTCCACTCAGTCTAATTTAAGACAACCTGTCCACATATCTAATGAGAACCGAAATTGTAGACAGGTGAAATCTGTTGCAAGGCAAAGGATACTTATTCAATCTAATTGGTAACTTCTCTTTCATTGATTTAAACTTGGTTTTTTGTTGGTTGAGTCAGTATCTGTCTTCCTCTCGTGTAGTTCACTTATAAAGGTTAGATTCTGCTGTTGTTGTTTTTTTCTTTGTTTTTTATTTGAGCACTGAGGACGACTTGGCTTGCTTGTTTTTTGCTTTTTTTTCATATTTAGCTACTGGCTGATAAAATCCTCGTTTTTTCACCTATTTGTTTTTTCTCTTTTCATTTTTTATTCCCTTTCTTTGTTTTCATACGTCATGCATAGCCAATATGGTTTCAGAACGTATTTACGTCAAGCTTACGGGGAGCATTTGACCAATATTGTTTTATGTTTTTTAAATTGTGTTAAAAAACACGCAAATCTTATTTGTCAATTTAATTTCTTAGAAACTCGCAAAAGAAATCAAATTCTTCCTCCGTCATTACGTTACGATTTACACTTAGGTACACAATCTGAAGGCCCATTTAGCCAGAGAATGGGTTTCAAAACTCTAACACATATTTTAAAAGACCATAGACTCAAAAGATATGTCCTTAGTAATAAAATATCTAATTTCAAATCTTTATTACAACATACTTTATCCGTTCCGGATTTCCTCCAAATTTTAGAGATCTCGCAAAGGTCTTTCTGACACGTTTTTAATTTAGCAAAAACCCGCTTATCAGAAAAATTTTCGAAACTCGAATTTCAACATTTTCAACAAACATGGATTTTCCTTCCTAGATTTTGTCCTGGCTCTCCTTTGGAAAATCTATCCTCCAAGGTTTTCACACCCAAGGAGCTAAGTATTCTATCAAAAGGACCAAAATTTTCATTGGCTCAGACACACGTAAATATATCAGAAATTATTACGAGTGTAGAGTCTGGTATTTTTAGCTCTCATGGTGAAGTTGAAAATCCAGACCTACTAAGAGGGGAAATAGTAAAGAGTATTCTTGATTATAAGCCGCCATTGTCGCTTACATCTCAATCAAAGGAAGAAATTAAAATCCTCCAAAAATTGAAAAAAGATAAAAATACAGTAATTACAAGAGCAGACAAAGGAAACACAGTTGTGATTATGGATTCTGCAGATTATCAAAATACAATAAATAGCCTTTTATTGGATAAAAATACTTATAAAGAAATAAAAACTGACCCCACAGATAAATACACCAAGCAGTTGAGGAAAGAATTAGAAATTTTAAAAGATAAGAGACTAATCACCTCTCAAATGTACAGAAAATTTTATCCAAAAGGTTGTTCAGCCCCAAAATTTTATGGTCTGCCCAAAATTCATAAGAAGGATACTCTGTTGCGTCCTATTGTAGCATGTCATAGCTCTCCAGCTACAGGCGTAGGAAAATTGTTAGCTACAATTTTCAAGTATCTTCTAACAACACAGAAATCTTATATAAAAAATTCCATAGATCTTGTTGAGAAGCTGAAAAATCATAGTATAACAGAAAAAACTATCTTATCTAGTTTTGATGCAATTTCCATTTACACTTCATGCAATGTCCATAAATGTGAACAGGCCTTACAAAGAAAATTAGAGGAAAATTCTACTTGGGCAGATTACAAAACCTTGGAAATTGA
Source organism: Artemia franciscana (assembly GCF_032884065.1). Taxonomy (NCBI): domain Eukaryota; kingdom Metazoa; phylum Arthropoda; class Branchiopoda; order Anostraca; family Artemiidae; genus Artemia; species Artemia franciscana. The sequence continues at coordinate 12,408,959 of NC_088882.1, forward strand.
CACAATAATGAGGCTTGTACGTCTTTGCAACAAGTTCTCTTTATATTTTCGGTTTCGAGAAAAAATTTTCCTTCAGGTCAAGGGCCTGCCCATGGGCACTGTTTTGTCTCCTTTTTTGGCAAATTTATACATGGATTTCATAGAACAGTCTGCTTTGAATAGTTTCCCCTTAAAACACTCTCTCTGGTTTCGTTTTGTTGATGATATTCTTGCTGTTTGGGAACATGTTCAGAACTCTCTAAAAGTTTTTTTGGCACATTTGAATTCTTTTTATTTGAATCTTCAATTTACAATAGAACTGGAAGATTCAGGAAAGCTCCCTTTCTTGGATGTTTTAATTATAAAAAATATTCCTAGCCTGGATTTTTCTATATATAGAAAGCCAACCCATAAATGATTGGTATCTACATTTCTCGTCAAGTCACCCTCCTTGTGTAAAAAGAGGGGTAATAATTTCTTTAGTCGACAGGGTTTTAAAAATATGTTCACGTAATCATGTAAAATCCGAGTTAGACTATGTTAAAGATATTCTATTCTGCAATGGCTACCCAATCAACCTCATTGAAAATATAATAGACGATTAAGATATAACGATTAACGATTAAGATATAAGACGATTAAGACGATAAATATGATAGACGATTAAAAAAGATAAAACAGGAAAACAGGAAGGCCGTCCCCCTTGATTCAGGCACACTGGCAATTGAGAAAAAACTTTCACTACATTACCATACGTCTCAAAACTCAGCAACAAACTTGGAAAAATTTTAAAAAGACATAATCTCTCTGTTTCTTTTAAAACTGAACAAAAAGTTGAACATTTTTTCAACTCAGGAAAGGATAAAACGGACCCCATACTAGGTAGTGGTGTCTACAGAGTCCCCTGTTCATGTGGAAAATTTTACATTGGAAGGACCAATCAACAACTAGGGGAACGATTGCAAGAACACAAAATTTCAATAGGTAAGTCCCTGAGATTGGAAAATAAAAATGACAACTTTGATTCAGCTCTGGCCCAGCATATATACGAAAATCCTGCCCATTTAGTTCTTTTTGAAGAGGCAACTTTAATATCTAGGCTACTGTAAATGGTCTACCGCAATCTTTTAAAGAGGCTATTGAGATAAAAAAAATATATAAATAGAAATTTGGCTATAAATTGAGACACGGGAGATATTTCCTTAAGCCCAATTTATAATAATTTAATATTAAAAGACTCTATGAATACTTCCACTCAGTCTAATTTAAGACAACCGGTCCGCATATCTAATGAAAACTGAAATTGTAGACAGGCAAAATCTGTTGCAAGGCAAAGGATACTTATTCAATCTAATTGGTAACTTCTCTTTCATTGATTTAAACTTGGTTGAGTCAGTATATGTTTTCCTCTCGTGTAGTTCACTTATAAAGGTTAGATTTTACTGGTTTTTTTTTCTTTGTTTTTTTTTTATATTTTTTTTAGCACTGAGGACGACTTGGCGGAGGTCCTTGTCGAAATATTTGCTTTTTTTTCATATTTAGCTACTGGCTGATAAAATCCTCGTTTTTTCACCTATTTGTTTTTTCTCTTTTCATTTTTTATTCCCTTTCTTTGTTTTCATACGTAACTTTGAGGAACTGAAATGGCCACCCTTGTCTTTCAACCTCTCTCAAAGCTCAGAGTCCACTACCCCTATCACCTCATATAACTCAAGAAAATTTTCATTTTTGATTTCACATCTCAGAGATTTGCAAAATCAGATTATCTTTTCTTTGTTGATTAGTCCAAAAAATTTATATACATGACAAATCATTTGAAGAATTTCTCTTGGACTCAGCATGCCACTCTTCTCTTGATGCCTCAGTATCCAAGACATCAGGTAGGCAGAGATTTGCTTGGGAAGCTAAAGTAATCACATCTGTACAGACTTCAAGAGTCCTTGAACAAAAAGCGAAAAAGAAAAAACCCTAGAACAGAAAAGAGAAGATGCTCAAGCAAAAACTGAAAAAGAAATACAAAGACTATATTTCCTGTGAAAATTCTGATGCTGATTTCTCATTAGGATCCTCAACTGACCAAATGAACATCTGATATGCTGTTGACAGTGAGGATGAAAAGAAGCCAAACATATAGCAAAATGAGTGCAGAGCTGTAGCATGCAATACCTACAGGAAAATCTTGTTAATATAAAATATCTTGGGTGCCTGAGTCTAGCTAACTGTTCATATAAGTGGCAAAAATACAATAACATTAAAGAAGTCAAAGAAGACTACATCTTTGTCAGACCAAGCTTTCTGGAGCTGATCCTTTTAACCATGCAAGCAGCAATCTTCAAACGAATTTGCCTTTGTTTGCTAATCTCTCCTCTGGAAAATGGAGGGCTCCACAGTGAATACAAGCAAAGTTGAAGGGTCTCAAAGACTTATATCTTACATTTACTGAGTTTATGGCATTTTTGTATGTAAGTACTTAAATTTGTGCTACATGTTGTTGGTAATGAAGATTACAGTGCCACTGTTCTGTTCTTCTAAGCATGTGTGTCTTTAATCTTCATTTTTGTTTTTGATATGCTCTAATTCTTGTTTTTATTTATTGTCTAACCAAGCACGTCTGTTCATTTTTATTTTTGACACATTTTTGGATTTTGATTACTTCAGACAG